>NW_026697151.1:300000-581324 GCF_030435755.1 Ochotona princeps | reverse complement strand
TGTGAATGTGGAGTTGGTGGCATGTGAAACCCGCATGTGGAGCATTCGTTTGTGTGGGATGCTCTACCAGGTTCCTTTCAGTCCTTGCCATGAAAAGGGCACTAAGCATAGAGTGTGAAAACTGAGTTTCCTTGAGAGCTGCTTGGAAGCCTGATGGTGTGTGAAGTTAGTGAGCCAAATGGAGTTGTTCTCCCACAAGAACCACTCGGCTGATCCTTCTTCAATGTGCTCTTCACCAACATGCAGTGTTTCCTTGATTGAATTAGCTCTCACACCAATATTTGCGTCTAGAGCCTTTGCATTGAGGGCTATCTGAAAACGGCTGTGGCGCTGAAGTTGCCTGTGAATGTGGAGTTGGTGGCATGTGAAACCCGCATGTGGAGCATTCGTTTGTGTGGGATGCTCTACCAGGTTCATTCCTAGATAATGCACTCAAAATGCACTAAGCATAGAGTGTGAAAACTGAGTTTCCTTGAGAGCTGCTTGGAAGCCTGATGGTGTGTGAAGTTAGTGAGCCAAATGGAGTTGTTCTCCCACAAGAACCACTCGGCTGATCCTTCTTCAATATGCCCTTCACCAACATGCAGTGTTTCCTTGATTGAATTAGCTCTCACACCAATATTGGCGTCTAGAGCCTTTGCATTGAGGGCTATCTGAAAACGGCTGTGGCGCTGAAGTTGCCTGTGAATGTGGAGTTGGTGGCATGTGAAACCCGCATGTGGAGCATTCGTTTGTGTGGGATGCTCTACCAGGTTCATTTCAGTCCTAGCCATACAAAGGGCACTAAGCATAGAGTGTGAAAACTGAGTTTCCTTGAGAGCTGCTTGGAAGCCTGATGGTGTGTGAAGTTAGTGAGCCAAATGGAGTTGTTCTCCCACAAGAACCACTCGGCTGATCCTTCTTCAATATGCCCTTCACCAACATGCAGTGTTTCCTTGATTGAATTAGCTCTCACACCAATATTTGCGTCTAGAGCCTTTGCATTGAGGGCTATCTGAAAACGGCTGTGGCGCTGAAGTTGCCTGTGAATGTGGAGTTGGTGGCATGTGAAACCCGCATGTGGAGCATTCGTTTGTGTGGGATGCTCTACCAGGTTCATTTCAGTCCTAGCCATACAAAGGGCACTAAGCATAGAGTGTGAAAACTGAGTTTCCTTGAGAGCTGCTTGGAAGCCTGATGGTGTGTGAAGTTAGTGAGCCAAATGGAGTTGTTCTCCCACAAGAACCACTCGGCTGATCCTTCTTCAATATGCCCTTCACCAACATGCAGTGTTTCCTTGATTGAATTAGCTCTCACACCAATATTGGCGTCTAGAGCCTTTGCATTGAGGGCTATCTGAAAACGGCTGTGGCGCTGAAGTTGCCTGTGAATGTGGAGTTGGTGGCATGTGAAACCCGCATGTGGAGCATTCGTTTGTGTGGGATGCTCTACCAGGTTCATTTCAGTCCTAGCCATACAAAGGGCACTAAGCATAGAGTGTGAAAACTGAGTTTCCTTGAGAGCTGCTTGGAAGCCTGATGGTGTGTGAAGTTAGTGAGCCAAATGGAGTTGTTCTCCCACAAGAACCACTCGGCTGATCCTTCTTCAATATGCCCTTCACCAACATGCAGTGTTTCCTTGATTGAATTAGCTCTCACACCAATATTGGCGTCTAGAGCCTTTGCATTGAGGGCTATCTGAAAACGGCTGTGGCGCTGAAGTTGCCTGTGAATGTGGAGTTGGTGGCATGTGAAACCCGCATGTGGAGCATTCGTTTGTGTGGGATGCTCTACCAGGTTCCTTTCAGTCCTTGCCATGAAAAGGGCACTAAGCATAGAGTGTGAAAACTGAGTTTCCTTGAGAGCTGCTTGGAAGCCTGATGGTGTGTGAAGTTAGTGAGCCAAATGGAGTTGTTCTCCCACAAGAACCACTCGGCTGATCCTTCTTCAATATGCCCTTCACCAACATGCAGTGTTTCCTTGATTGAATTAGCTCTCACACCAATATTTGCGTCTAGAGCCTTTGCATTGAGGGCTATCTGAAAACGGCTGTGGCGCTGAAGTTGCCTGTGAATGTGGAGTTGGTGGCATGTGAAACCCGCATGTGGAGCATTCGTTTGTGTGGGATGCTCTACCAGGTTCATTCCTAGATAATGCACTCAAAATGCACTAAGCATAGAGTGTGAAAACTGAGTTTCCTTGAGAGCTGCTTGGAAGCCTGATGGTGTGTGAAGTTAGTGAGCCAAATGGAGTTGTTCTCCCACAAGAACCACTCGGCTGATCCTTCTTCAATATGCCCTTCACCAACATGCAGTGTTTCCTTGATTGAATTAGCTCTCACACCAATATTTGCGTCTAGAGCCTTTGCATTGAGGGCTATCTGAAAACGGCTGTGGCGCTGAAGTTGCCTGTGAATGTGGAGTTGGTGGCATGTGAAACCCGCATGTGGAGCATTCGTTTGTGTGGGATGCTCTACCAGGTTCATTTCAGTCCTTGCCATGAAAAGGGCACTAAGCATAGAGTGTGAAAACTGAGTTTCCTTGAGAGCTGCTTGGAAGCCTGATGGTGTGTGAAGTTAGTGAGCCAAATGGAGTTGTTCTCCCACAAGAACCACTCGGCTGATCCTTCTTCAATGTGCTCTTCACCAACATGCAGTGTTTCCTTGATTGAATTAGCTCTCACACCAATATTTGCGTCTAGAGCCTTTGCATTGAGGGCTATCTGAAAACGGCTGTGGCGCTGAAGTTGCCTGTGAATGTGGAGTTGGTGGCATGTGAAACCCGCATGTGGAGCATTCGTTTGTGTGGGATGCTCTACCAGGTTCATTCCTAGATAATGCACTCAAAATGCACTAAGCATAGAGTGTGAAAACTGAGTTTCCTTGAGAGCTGCTTGGAAGCCTGATGGTGTGTGAAGTTAGTGAGCCAAATGGAGTTGTTCTCCCACAAGAACCACTCGGCTGATCCTTCTTCAATGTGCTCTTCACCAACATGCAGTGTTTCCTTGATTGAATTAGCTCTCACACCAATATTTGCGTCTAGAGCCTTTGCATTGAGGGCTATCTGAAAACGGCTGTGGCGCTGAAGTTGCCTGTGAATGTGGAGTTGGTGGCATGTGAAACCCGCATGTGGAGCATTCGTTTGTGTGGGATGCTCTACCAGGTTCATTCCTAGATAATGCACTCAAAGGGCACTAAGCATAGAGTGTGAAAACTGAGTTTCCTTGAGAGCTGCTTGGAAGCCTGATGGTGTGTGAAGTTAGTGAGCCAAATGGAGTTGTTCTCCCACAAGAACCACTCGGCTGATCCTTCTTCAATATGCCCTTCACCAACATGCAGTGTTTCCTTGATTGAATTAGCTCTCACACCAATATTTGCGTCTAGAGCCTTTGCATTGAGGGCTATCTGAAAACGGCTGTGGCGCTGAAGTTGCCTGTGAATGTGGAGTTGGTGGCATGTGAAACCCGCATGTGGAGCATTCGTTTGTGTGGGATGCTCTACCAGGTTCCTTTCAGTCCTTGCCATGAAAAGGGCACTAAGCATAGAGTGTGAAAACTGAGTTTCCTTGAGAGCTGCTTGGAAGCCTGATGGTGTGTGAAGTTAGTGAGCCAAATGGAGTTGTTCTCCCACAAGAACCACTCGGCTGATCCTTCTTCAATGTGCTCTTCACCAACATGCAGTGTTTCCTTGATTGAATTAGCTCTCACACCAATATTTGCGTCTAGAGCCTTTGCATTGAGGGCTATCTGAAAACGGCTGTGGCGCTGAAGTTGCCTGTGAATGTGGAGTTGGTGGCATGTGAAACCCGCATGTGGAGCATTCGTTTGTGTGGGATGCTCTACCAGGTTCATTCCTAGATAATGCACTCAAAATGCACTAAGCATAGAGTGTGAAAACTGAGTTTCCTTGAGAGCTGCTTGGAAGCCTGATGGTGTGTGAAGTTAGTGAGCCAAATGGAGTTGTTCTCCCACAAGAACCACTCGGCTGATCCTTCTTCAATATGCCCTTCACCAACATGCAGTGTTTCCTTGATTGAATTAGCTCTCACACCAATATTTGCGTCTAGAGCCTTTGCATTGAGGGCTATCTGAAAACGGCTGTGGCGCTGAAGTTGCCTGTGAATGTGGAGTTGGTGGCATGTGAAACCCGCATGTGGAGCATTCGTTTGTGTGGGATGCTCTACCAGGTTCATTTCAGTCCTAGCCATACAAAGGGCACTAAGCATAGAGTGTGAAAACTGAGTTTCCTTGAGAGCTGCTTGGAAGCCTGATGGTGTGTGAAGTTAGTGAGCCAAATGGAGTTGTTCTCCCACAAGAACCACTCGGCTGATCCTTCTTCAATATGCCCTTCACCAACATGCAGTGTTTCCTTGATTGAATTAGCTCTCACACCAATATTTGCGTCTAGAGCCTTTGCATTGAGGGCTATCTGAAAACGGCTGTGGCGCTGAAATTGCCTGTGAATGTGGAGTTGGTGGCATGTGAAACCCGCATGTGGAGCATTCGTTTGTGTGGGATGCTCTACCAGGTTCATTTCAGTCCTAGCCATACAAAGGGCACTAAGCATAGAGTGTGAAAACTGAGTTTCCTTGAGAGCTGCTTGGAAGCCTGATGGTGTGTGAAGTTAGTGAGCCAAATGGAGTTGTTCTCCCACAAGAACCACTCGGCTGATCCTTCTTCAATATGCCCTTCACCAACATGCAGTGTTTCCTTGATTGAATTAGCTCTCACACCAATATTGGCGTCTAGAGCCTTTGCATTGAGGGCTATCTGAAAACGGCTGTGGCGCTGAAGTTGCCTGTGAATGTGGAGTTGGTGGCATGTGAAACCCGCATGTGGAGCATTCGTTTGTGTGGGATGCTCTACCAGGTTCATTCCTAGATAATGCACTCAAAGGGCACTAAGCATAGAATGTGAAAACTGAGTTTCCTTGAGAGCTGCTTGGAAGCCTGATGGTGTGTGAAGTTAGTGAGCCAAATGGAGTTGTTCTCCCACAAGAACCACTCGGCTGATCCTTCTTCAATATGCCCTTCACCAACATGCAGTGTTTCCTTGATTGAATTAGCTCTCACACCAATATTTGCGTCTAGAGCCTTTGCATTGAGGGCTATCTGAAAACGGCTGTGGCGCTGAAGTTGCCTGTGAATGTGGAGTTGGTGGCATGTGAAACCCGCATGTGGAGCATTCGTTTGTGTGGGATGCTCTACCAGGTTCATTCCTAGATAATGCACTCAAAATGCACTAAGCATAGAGTGTGAAAACTGAGTTTCCTTGAGAGCTGCTTGGAAGCCTGATGGTGTGTGAAGTTAGTGAGCCAAATGGAGTTGTTCTCCCACAAGAACCACTCGGCTGATCCTTCTTCAATATGCCCTTCACCAACATGCAGTGTTTCCTTGATTGAATTAGCTCTCACACCAATATTTGCGTCTAGAGCCTTTGCATTGAGGGCTATCTGAAAACGGCTGTGGCGCTGAAGTTGCCTGTGAATGTGGAGTTGGTGGCATGTGAAACCCGCATGTGGAGCATTCGTTTGTGTGGGATGCTCTACCAGGTTCATTTCAGTCCAAGCCATACAAAGGGCACTAAGCATAGAGTGTGAAAACTGAGTTTCCTTGAGAGCTGCTTGGAAGCCTGATGGTGTGTGAAGTTAGTGAGCCAAATGGAGTTGTTCTCCCACAAGAACCACTCGGCTGATCCTTCTTCAATATGCCCTTCACCAACATGCAGTGTTTCCTTGATTGAATTAGCTCTCACACCAATATTTGCGTCTAGAGCCTTTGCATTGAGGGCTATCTGAAAACGGCTGTGGCGCTGAAGTTGCCTGTGAATGTGGAGTTGGTGGCATGTGAAACCCGCATGTGGAGCATTCGTTTGTGTGGGATGCTCTACCAGGTTCATTTCAGTCCTAGCCATACAAAGGGCACTAAGCATAGAGTGTGAAAACTGAGTTTCCTTGAGAGCTGCTTGGAAGCCTGATGGTGTGTGAAGTTAGTGAGCCAAATGGAGTTGTTCTCCCACAAGAACCACTCGGCTGATCCTTCTTCAATATGCCCTTCACCAACATGCAGTGTTTCCTTGATTGAATTAGCTCTCACACCAATATTTGCGTCTAGAGCCTTTGCATTGAGGGCTATCTGAAAACGGCTGTGGCGCTGAAGTTGCCTGTGAATGTGGAGTTGGTGGCATGTGAAACCCGCATGTGGAGCATTCGTTTGTGTGGGATGCTCTACCAGGTTCATTCCTAGATAATGCACTCAAAGGGCACTAAGCATAGAATGTGAAAACTGAGTTTCCTTGAGAGCTGCTTGGAAGCCTGATGGTGTGTGAAGTTAGTGAGCCAAATGGAGTTGTTCTCCCACAAGAACCACTCGGCTGATCCTTCTTCAATATGCCCTTCACCAACATGCAGTGTTTCCTTGATTGAATTAGCTCTCACACCAATATTTGCGTCTAGAGCCTTTGCATTGAGGGCTATCTGAAAACGGCTGTGGCGCTGAAGTTGCCTGTGAATGTGGAGTTGGTGGCATGTGAAACCCGCATGTGGAGCATTCGTTTGTGTGGGATGCTCTACCAGGTTCATTCCTAGATAATGCACTCAAAATGCACTAAGCATAGAGTGTGAAAACTGAGTTTCCTTGAGAGCTGCTTGGAAGCCTGATGGTGTGTGAAGTTAGTGAGCCAAATGGAGTTGTTCTCCCACAAGAACCACTCGGCTGATCCTTCTTCAATGTGCTCTTCACCAACATGCAGTGTTTCCTTGATTGAATTAGCTCTCACACCAATATTTGCGTCTAGAGCCTTTGCATTGAGGGCTATCTGAAAACGGCTGTGGCGCTGAAGTTGCCTGTGAATGTGGAGTTGGTGGCATGTGAAACCCGCATGTGGAGCATTCGTTTGTGTGGGATGCTCTACCAGGTTCATTCCTAGATAATGCACTCAAAATGCACTAAGCATAGAGTGTGAAAACTGAGTTTCCTTGAGAGCTGCTTGGAAGCCTGATGGTGTGTGAAGTTAGTGAGCCAAATGGAGTTGTTCTCCCACAAGAACCACTCGGCTGATCCTTCTTCAATATGCCCTTCACCAACATGCAGTGTTTCCTTGATTGAATTAGCTCTCACACCAATATTGGCGTCTAGAGCCTTTGCATTGAGGGCTATCTGAAAACGGCTGTGGCGCTGAAGTTGCCTGTGAATGTGGAGTTGGTGGCATGTGAAACCCGCATGTGGAGCATTCGTTTGTGTGGGATGCTCTACCAGGTTCATTTCAGTCCTAGCCATACAAAGGGCACTAAGCATAGAGTGTGAAAACTGAGTTTCCTTGAGAGCTGCTTGGAAGCCTGATGGTGTGTGAAGTTAGTGAGCCAAATGGAGTTGTTCTCCCACAAGAACCACTCGGCTGATCCTTCTTCAATATGCCCTTCACCAACATGCAGTGTTTCCTTGATTGAATTAGCTCTCACACCAATATTGGCGTCTAGAGCCTTTGCATTGAGGGCTATCTGAAAACGGCTGTGGCGCTGAAGTTGCCTGTGAATGTGGAGTTGGTGGCATGTGAAACCCGCATGTGGAGCATTCGTTTGTGTGGGATGCTCTACCAGGTTCATTCCTAGATAATGCACTCAAAGGGCACTAAGCATAGAGTGTGAAAACTGAGTTTGCTTGAGAGCTGCTTGGAAGCCTGATGGTGTGTGAAGTTAGTGAGCCAAATGGAGTTGTTCTCCCACAAGAACCACTCGGCTGATCCTTCTTCAATATGCCCTTCACCAACATGCAGTGTTTCCTTGATTGAATTAGCTCTCACACCAATATTTGCGTCTAGAGCCTTTGCATTGAGGGCTATCTGAAAACGGCTGTGGCGCTGAAGTTGCCTGTGAATGTGGAGTTGGTGGCATGTGAAACCCGCATGTGGAGCATTCGTTTGTGTGGGATGCTCTACCAGGTTCATTCCTAGATAATGCACTCAAAATGCACTAAGCATAGAGTGTGAAAACTGAGTTTCCTTGAGAGCTGCTTGGAAGCCTGATGGTGTGTGAAGTTAGTGAGCCAAATGGAGTTGTTCTCCCACAAGAACCACTCGGCTGATCCTTCTTCAATATGCCCTTCACCAACATGCAGTGTTTCCTTGATTGAATTAGCTCTCACACCAATATTTGCGTCTAGAGCCTTTGCATTGAGGGCTATCTGAAAACGGCTGTGGCGCTGAAGTTGCCTGTGAATGTGGAGTTGGTGGCATGTGAAACCCGCATGTGGAGCATTCGTTTGTGTGGGATGCTCTACCAGGTTCATTCCTAGATAATGCACTCAAAATGCACTAAGCATAGAGTGTGAAAACTGAGTTTCCTTGAGAGCTGCTTGGAAGCCTGATGGTGTGTGAAGTTAGTGAGCCAAATGGAGTTGTTCTCCCACAAGAACCACTCGGCTGATCCTTCTTCAATATGCCCTTCACCAACATGCAGTGTTTCCTTGATTGAATTAGCTCTCACACCAATATTTGCGTCTAGAGCCTTTGCATTGAGGGCTATCTGAAAACGGCTGTGGCGCTGAAGTTGCCTGTGAATGTGGAGTTGGTGGCATGTGAAACCCGCATGTGGAGCATTCGTTTGTGTGGGATGCTCTACCAGGTTCATTTCAGTCCTAGCCATACAAAGGGCACTAAGCATAGAGTGTGAAAACTGAGTTTCCTTGAGAGCTGCTTGGAAGCCTGATGGTGTGTGAAGTTAGTGAGCCAAATGGAGTTGTTCTCCCACAAGAACCACTCGGCTGATCCTTCTTCAATATGCCCTTCACCAACATGCAGTGTTTCCTTGATTGAATTAGCTCTCACACCAATATTGGCGTCTAGAGCCTTTGCATTGAGGGCTATCTGAAAACGGCTGTGGCGCTGAAGTTGCCTGTGAATGTGGAGTTGGTGGCATGTGAAACCCGCATGTGGAGCATTCGTTTGTGTGGGATGCTCTACCAGGTTCATTCCTAGATAATGCACTCAAAGGGCACTAAGCATAGAGTGTGAAAACTGAGTTTCCTTGAGAGCTGCTTGGAAGCCTGATGGTGTGTGAAGTTCGTGAGCCAAATGGAGTTGTTCTCCCACAAGAACCACTCGGCTGATCCTTCTTCAATATGCCCTTCACCAACATGCAGTGTTTCCTTGATTGAATTAGCTCTCACACCAATATTTGCGTCTAGAGCCTTTGCATTGAGGGCTATCTGAAAACGGCTGTGGCGCTGAAGTTGCCTGTGAATGTGGAGTTGGTGGCATGTGAAACCCGCATGTGGAGCATTCGTTTGTGTGGGATGCTCTACCAGGTTCATTCCTAGATAATGCACTCAAAGGGCACTAAACATAGAGTGTGAAAACTGAGTTTCCTTGAGAGCTGCTTGGAAGCCTGATGGTGTGTGAAGTTAGTGAGCCAAATGGAGTTGTTCTCCCACAAGAACCACTCGGCTGATCCTTCTTCAATATGCCCTTCACCAACATGCAGTGTTTCCTTGATTGAATTAGCTCTCACACCAATATTTGCGTCTAGAGCCTTTGCATTGAGGGCTATCTGAAAACGGCTGTGGCGCTGAAGTTGCCTGTGAATGTGGAGTTGGTGGCATGTGAAACCCGCATGTGGAGCATTCGTTTGTGTGGGATGCTCTACCAGGTTCATTTCAGTCCTAGCCATACAAAGGGCACTAAGCATAGAGTGTGAAAACTGAGTTTCCTTGAGAGCTGCTTGGAAGCCTGATGGTGTGTGAAGTTAGTGAGCCAAATGGAGTTGTTCTCCCACAAGAACCACTCGGCTGATCCTTCTTCAATATGCCCTTCACCAACATGCAGTGTTTCCTTGATTGAATTAGCTCTCACACCAATATTTGCGTCTAGAGCCTTTGCATTGAGGGCTATCTGAAAACGGCTGTGGCGCTGAAGTTGCCTGTGAATGTGGAGTTGGTGGCATGTGAAACCCGCATGTGGAGCATTCGTTTGTGTGGGATGCTCTACCAGGTTCATTCCTAGATAATGCACTCAAAGGGCACTAAGCATAGAGTGTGAAAACTGAGTTTGCTTGAGAGCTGCTTGGAAGCCTGATGGTGTGTGAAGTTAGTGAGCCAAATTGAGTTGTTCTCCCACAAGAACCACTTGGCTGATCCTTCTTCAATATGCCCTTCACCAACATGCAGTGTTTCCTTGATTGAATTAGCTCTCACACCAATATTTGCGTCTAGAGCCTTTGCATTGAGGGCTATCTGAAAACGGCCGTGGCGCTGAAGTTGCCTGTGAATGTGGAGTTGGTGGCATGTGAAACCCGCATGTGGAGCATTCGTTTGTGTGGGATGCTCTACCAGGTTCATTCATAGATCATGCACTCAAAGGGCACTAAGCATAGAGTGTGAAAACTGAGTTTCCTTGAGAGCTGCTTGGAAGCCTGATGGTGTGTGAAGTTAGTGAGCCAAATGGAGTTGTTCTCCCACAAGAACCACTCGGCTGATCCTTCTTCAATATGCCCTTCACCAACATGCAGTGTTTCCTTGATTGAATTAGCTCTCACACCAATATTTGCGTCTAGAGCCTTTGCATTGAGGGCTATCTGAAAACGGCTGTGGCGCTGAAGTTGCCTGTGAATGTGGAGTTGGTGGCATGTGAAACCCGCATGTGGAGCATTCGTTTGTGTGGGATGCTCTACCAGGTTCATTCCTAGATAATGCACTCAAAGGGCACTAAGCATAGAGTGTGAAAACTGAGTTTGCTTGAGAGCTGCTTGGAAGCCTGATGGTGTGTGAAGTTAGTGAGCCAAATGGAGTTGTTCTCCCACAAGAACCACTCGGCTGATGCTTCTTCAATATGCCCTTCACCAACATGCAGTGTTTCCTTGATTGAATTAGCTCTCACACCAATATTTGCGTCTAGAGCCTTTGCATTGATGGCTATCTGAAAACAGCTGTGGCGCTGAAGTTGCCTGTGAATGTGGAGTTGGTGGCATGTGAAACCCGCATGTGGAGCATTCGTTTGTGTGGGATGCTCTACCAGGTTCATTTCAGTCCTTGCCATACAAAGGGCACTAAGCATAGAATGTGAAAACTGAGTTTCCTTGAGAGCTGCTTGGAAGCCTGATGGTGTGTGAAGTTAGTGAGCCAAATGGAGTTGTTCTCCCACAAGAACCACTCGGCTGATCCTTCTTTAATGTGCTCTTCACCAACATGCAGTGTTTCCTTGATTGAATTAGCTCTCACACCAATATTGGCGTCTAGAGCCTTTGCATTGAGGGCTATCTGAAAACGGCTGTGGCGCTGAAGTTGCCTGTGAATGTGGAGTTGGTGGCATGTGAAACCCGCATGTGGAGCATTCGTTTGTGTGGGATGCTCTACCAGGTTCATTCCTAGATAATGCACTCAAAGGGCACTAAGCATAGAGTGTGAAAACTGAGTTTCCTTGAGAGCTGCTTGGAAGCCTGATGGTGTGTGAAGTTAGTGAGCCAAATGGAGTTGTTCTCCCACAAGAACCACTCGGCTGATGCTTCTTCAATATGCCCTTCACCAACATGCAGTGTTTCCTTGATTGAATTAGCTCTCACACCAATATTTGCGTCTAGAGCCTTTGCATTGAGGGCTATCTGAAAACGGCTGTGGCGCTGAAGTTGCCTGTGAATGTGGAGTTGGTGGCATGTGAAACCCGCATGTGGAGCATTCGTTTGTGTGGGATGCTCTACCAGGTTCATTCCTAGATAATGCACTCAAAGGGCACTAAGCATAGAGTGTGAAAACTGAGTTTCCTTGAGAGCTGCTTGGAAGCCTGATGGTGTGTGAAGTTAGTGAGCCAAATGGAGTTGTTCTCCCACAAGAACCACTCGGCTGATCCTTCTTCAATGTGCTCTTCACCAACATGCATTGTTTCCTTGATTGAATTAGCTCTCACACCAATATTTGCGTCTAGAGCCTTTGCATTGAGGGCTATCTGAAAACGGCTGTGGCGCTGAAGTTGCCTGTGAATGTGGAGTTGGTGGCATGTGAAACCCGCATGTGGAGCATTCGTTTGTGTGGGATGCTCTACCATGTTAATTCCTAGATAATGCACTCAAAGGGCACTAAGCATAGAGTGTGAAAACTGAGTTTCCTTGAGAGCTGCTTGGAAGCCTGATGGTGTGTGAAGTTAGTGAGCCAAATGGAGTTGTTCTCCCACAAGAACCACTCGGCTGATCCTTCTTCAATATGCCCTTCACCAACATGCAGTGTTTCCTTGATTGAATTAGCTCTCACACCAATATTGGCGTCTAGAGCCTTTGCATTGAGGGCTATCTGAAAACGGCTGTGGCGCTGAAGTTGCCTGTGAATGTGGAGTTGGTGGCATGTGAAACCCGCATGTGGAGCATTTGTTTGTGTGGGATGCTGACCAAGCTTCATTTCAGTCCTAGCCATACAAAGGGCATTAAGCATAGAGTGTGAAAACTGAGTTTCCTTGAGAGCTGCTTGGAAGCCTGATGGTTTGTGAAGTTAGTGAGCCTAATGGTGTTGTTCTCCCACAAGAACCACTCGGCTGATCCTTCTTCAATATGCCCTTCACCAACATGCAGTGTTTCCTTGATTGAATTAGCTCTCACACCAATATTTGCGTCTAGAGCCTTTGCATTGAGGGCTATCTGAAAACGGCTGTGGCGCTGAAGTTGCCTGTGAATGTGGAGTTGGTGGCATGTGAAAGCCGCATGTGGAGCATTCGTTTGTGTGGGATGCTCTACCAGGTTCATTCCTAGATAATGCACTCAAAGGGCACTAAGCTTAGAGTGTGAAAACTGAGTTTGCTTGAGAGCTGCCTGGAAGCCTGATGGTGTGTGAAGTTAGTGAGCCAAATGGAGTTGTTCTCCCACAAGAACCACTCGGCTGATCCTTCTTCAATATGCCCTTCACCAACATGCAGTGTTTCCTTGATTGAATTAGCTCTCACACCAATATTTGCGTCTAGAGCCTTTGCATTGAGGGCTATCTGAAAACAGCCGTGGCGCTGAAGTTGCCTGTGAATGTGGAGTTGGTGGCATGTGAAACCCTCATGTGGAGCATTCGTTTGTGTGGGATGCTCTACCAGGTTCATTCCTAGATAATGCACTCAAAGGGCACTAAGCATAGAGTGTGAAAACTGAGTTTCCTTGAGAGCTGCTTGGAATCCTGATGGTGTGTGAAGTTAGTGAGCCAAATGGAGTTGTTCTCCCACAAGAACCACTCGGCTGATCCTTCTTCAATATGCCCTTCACCAACATGCAGTGTTTCCTTGATTGAATTAGCTCTCACACCAATATTTGCGTCTAGAGCCTTTGCATTGAGGGCTATCTGAAAACGGCCGTGGCGCTGAAGTTGCCTGTGAATGTGGAGTTGGTGGCATGTGAAACCCGCATGTGGAGCATTCGTTTGTGTGGGATGCTCTACCAGGTTCATTTCAGTCCTAGCCATACAAAGGGCACTAAGCATAGAGTGTGAAAACTGAGTTTCCTTGAGAGCTGCTTGGAAGCCTGATGGTGTGTGAAGTTAGTGAGCCAAATGGAGTTGTTCTCCCACAAGAACCACTCGGCTGATCCTTCTTCAATATGCCCTTCACCAACATGCAGTGTTTCCTGGATTGAATTAGCTCTCACACCAATATTTGCGTCTAGAGCCTTTGCATTGAGGGCTATCTGAAAACGGCTGTGGCGCTGAAGTTGCCTGTGAATCTGGAGTTGGTGGTATGTGAAACCCGCATGTGGAGCATTCTTTTGTGTGGGATGCTCTACCATGTTCATGCCTAGGTAATGCACTCAAAGGGCACTAAGCATAGAGTGTGAAAACTGAGTTTCCTTGAGAGCTGGTTGGAAGCCTGATGGTGTGTGAAGTTAGTGAGCCAAATGGAGTTGTTCTCAAACAAGAACCACTCGGCTGATCCTTCTTCAATATGCCCTTCACCAACATGCAGTGTTTCCTTGATTGAATTAGCTCTCACACCAATATTTGCGTCTAGAGCCTTTGCATTGAGGGCTATCTGAAAACGGCTGTGGCGCTGAAGTTGCCTGTGAATGTGGAGTTGGTGGCATGTGAAACCCGCATGTGGAGCATTCGTTTGTGTGGGATGCTCTACCAGGTTCATTCCTAGATAATGCACTCAAAGGGCACTAAGCATAGAATGTGAAAACTGAGTTTCCTTGAGAGCTGCTTGGAAGCCTGATGGTGTGTGAAGTTAGTGAGCCAAATGGAGTTGTTCTCCCACAAGAACCACTCGGCTGATCCTTCTTCAATATGCCCTTCACCAACATGCAGTGTTTCCTTGATTGAATTAGCTCTCACACCAATATTTGCGTCTAGAGCCTTTGCATTGAGGGCTATCTGAAAACGGCTGTGGCGCTGAAGTTGCCTGTGAATGTGGAGTTGGTGGCATGTGAAACCCGCATGTGGAGCATTCGTTTGTGTGGGATGCTCTACCAGGTTCATTCCTAGATAATGCACTCAAAATGCACTAAGCATAGAGTGTGAAAACTGAGTTTCCTTGAGAGCTGCTTGGAAGCCTGATGGTGTGTGAAGTTAGTGAGCCAAATGGAGTTGTTCTCCCACAAGAACCACTCGGCTGATCCTTCTTCAATGTGCTCTTCACCAACATGCAGTGTTTCCTTGATTGAATTAGCTCTCACACCAATATTTGCGTCTAGAGCCTTTGCATTGAGGGCTATCTGAAAACGGCTGTGGCGCTGAAGTTGCCTGTGAATGTGGAGTTGGTGGCATGTGAAACCCGCATGTGGAGCATTCGTTTGTGTGGGATGCTCTACCAGGTTCATTCCTAGATAATGCACTCAAAATGCACTAAGCATAGAGTGTGAAAACTGAGTTTCCTTGAGAGCTGCTTGGAAGCCTGATGGTGTGTGAAGTTAGTGAGCCAAATGGAGTTGTTCTCCCACAAGAACCACTCGGCTGATCCTTCTTCAATATGCCCTTCACCAACATGCAGTGTTTCCTTGATTGAATTAGCTCTCACACCAATATTGGCGTCTAGAGCCTTTGCATTGAGGGCTATCTGAAAACGGCTGTGGCGCTGAAGTTGCCTGTGAATGTGGAGTTGGTGGCATGTGAAACCCGCATGTGGAGCATTCGTTTGTGTGGGATGCTCTACCAGGTTCATTTCAGTCCTAGCCATACAAAGGGCACTAAGCATAGAGTGTGAAAACTGAGTTTCCTTGAGAGCTGCTTGGAAGCCTGATGGTGTGTGAAGTTAGTGAGCCAAATGGAGTTGTTCTCCCACAAGAACCACTCGGCTGATCCTTCTTCAATATGCCCTTCACCAACATGCAGTGTTTCCTTGATTGAATTAGCTCTCACACCAATATTGGCGTCTAGAGCCTTTGCATTGAGGGCTATCTGAAAACGGCTGTGGCGCTGAAGTTGCCTGTGAATGTGGAGTTGGTGGCATGTGAAACCCGCATGTGGAGCATTCGTTTGTGTGGGATGCTCTACCAGGTTCATTCCTAGATAATGCACTCAAAGGGCACTAAGCATAGAGTGTGAAAACTGAGTTTGCTTGAGAGCTGCTTGGAAGCCTGATGGTGTGTGAAGTTAGTGAGCCAAATGGAGTTGTTCTCCCACAAGAACCACTCGGCTGATCCTTCTTCAATATGCCCTTCACCAACATGCAGTGTTTCCTTGATTGAATTAGCTCTCACACCAATATTTGCGTCTAGAGCCTTTGCATTGAGGGCTATCTGAAAACGGCTGTGGCGCTGAAGTTGCCTGTGAATGTGGAGTTGGTGGCATGTGAAACCCGCATGTGGAGCATTCGTTTGTGTGGGATGCTCTACCAGGTTCATTCCTAGATAATGCACTCAAAATGCACTAAGCATAGAGTGTGAAAACTGAGTTTCCTTGAGAGCTGCTTGGAAGCCTGATGGTGTGTGAAGTTAGTGAGCCAAATGGAGTTGTTCTCCCACAAGAACCACTCGGCTGATCCTTCTTCAATATGCCCTTCACCAACATGCAGTGTTTCCTTGATTGAATTAGCTCTCACACCAATATTTGCGTCTAGAGCCTTTGCATTGAGGGCTATCTGAAAACGGCTGTGGCGCTGAAGTTGCCTGTGAATGTGGAGTTGGTGGCATGTGAAACCCGCATGTGGAGCATTCGTTTGTGTGGGATGCTCTACCAGGTTCATTCCTAGATAATGCACTCAAAATGCACTAAGCATAGAGTGTGAAAACTGAGTTTCCTTGAGAGCTGCTTGGAAGCCTGATGGTGTGTGAAGTTAGTGAGCCAAATGGAGTTGTTCTCCCACAAGAACCACTCGGCTGATCCTTCTTCAATATGCCCTTCACCAACATGCAGTGTTTCCTTGATTGAATTAGCTCTCACACCAATATTTGCGTCTAGAGCCTTTGCATTGAGGGCTATCTGAAAACGGCTGTGGCGCTGAAGTTGCCTGTGAATGTGGAGTTGGTGGCATGTGAAACCCGCATGTGGAGCATTCGTTTGTGTGGGATGCTCTACCAGGTTCATTTCAGTCCTAGCCATACAAAGGGCACTAAGCATAGAGTGTGAAAACTGAGTTTCCTTGAGAGCTGCTTGGAAGCCTGATGGTGTGTGAAGTTAGTGAGCCAAATGGAGTTGTTCTCCCACAAGAACCACTCGGCTGATCCTTCTTCAATATGCCCTTCACCAACATGCAGTGTTTCCTTGATTGAATTAGCTCTCACACCAATATTGGCGTCTAGAGCCTTTGCATTGAGGGCTATCTGAAAACGGCTGTGGCGCTGAAGTTGCCTGTGAATGTGGAGTTGGTGGCATGTGAAACCCGCATGTGGAGCATTCGTTTGTGTGGGATGCTCTACCAGGTTCATTCCTAGATAATGCACTCAAAGGGCACTAAGCATAGAGTGTGAAAACTGAGTTTCCTTGAGAGCTGCTTGGAAGCCTGATGGTGTGTGAAGTTCGTGAGCCAAATGGAGTTGTTCTCCCACAAGAACCACTCGGCTGATCCTTCTTCAATATGCCCTTCACCAACATGCAGTGTTTCCTTGATTGAATTAGCTCTCACACCAATATTTGCGTCTAGAGCCTTTGCATTGAGGGCTATCTGAAAACGGCTGTGGCGCTGAAGTTGCCTGTGAATGTGGAGTTGGTGGCATGTGAAACCCGCATGTGGAGCATTCGTTTGTGTGGGATGCTCTACCAGGTTCATTCCTAGATAATGCACTCAAAGGGCACTAAACATAGAGTGTGAAAACTGAGTTTCCTTGAGAGCTGCTTGGAAGCCTGATGGTGTGTGAAGTTAGTGAGCCAAATGGAGTTGTTCTCCCACAAGAACCACTCGGCTGATCCTTCTTCAATATGCCCTTCACCAACATGCAGTGTTTCCTTGATTGAATTAGCTCTCACACCAATATTTGCGTCTAGAGCCTTTGCATTGAGGGCTATCTGAAAACGGCTGTGGCGCTGAAGTTGCCTGTGAATGTGGAGTTGGTGGCATGTGAAACCCGCATGTGGAGCATTCGTTTGTGTGGGATGCTCTACCAGGTTCATTTCAGTCCTAGCCATACAAAGGGCACTAAGCATAGAGTGTGAAAACTGAGTTTCCTTGAGAGCTGCTTGGAAGCCTGATGGTGTGTGAAGTTAGTGAGCCAAATGGAGTTGTTCTCCCACAAGAACCACTCGGCTGATCCTTCTTCAATATGCCCTTCACCAACATGCAGTGTTTCCTTGATTGAATTAGCTCTCACACCAATATTTGCGTCTAGAGCCTTTGCATTGAGGGCTATCTGAAAACGGCTGTGGCGCTGAAGTTGCCTGTGAATGTGGAGTTGGTGGCATGTGAAACCCGCATGTGGAGCATTCGTTTGTGTGGGATGCTCTACCAGGTTCATTCCTAGATAATGCACTCAAAGGGCACTAAGCATAGAGTGTGAAAACTGAGTTTGCTTGAGAGCTGCTTGGAAGCCTGATGGTGTGTGAAGTTAGTGAGCCAAATTGAGTTGTTCTCCCACAAGAACCACTTGGCTGATCCTTCTTCAATATGCCCTTCACCAACATGCAGTGTTTCCTTGATTGAATTAGCTCTCACACCAATATTTGCGTCTAGAGCCTTTGCATTGAGGGCTATCTGAAAACGGCCGTGGCGCTGAAGTTGCCTGTGAATGTGGAGTTGGTGGCATGTGAAACCCGCATGTGGAGCATTCGTTTGTGTGGGATGCTCTACCAGGTTCATTCATAGATCATGCACTCAAAGGGCACTAAGCATAGAGTGTGAAAACTGAGTTTCCTTGAGAGCTGCTTGGAAGCCTGATGGTGTGTGAAGTTAGTGAGCCAAATGGAGTTGTTCTCCCACAAGAACCACTCGGCTGATCCTTCTTCAATATGCCCTTCACCAACATGCAGTGTTTCCTTGATTGAATTAGCTCTCACACCAATATTTGCGTCTAGAGCCTTTGCATTGAGGGCTATCTGAAAACGGCTGTGGCGCTGAAGTTGCCTGTGAATGTGGAGTTGGTGGCATGTGAAACCCGCATGTGGAGCATTCGTTTGTGTGGGATGCTCTACCAGGTTCATTCCTAGATAATGCACTCAAAGGGCACTAAGCATAGAGTGTGAAAACTGAGTTTGCTTGAGAGCTGCTTGGAAGCCTGATGGTGTGTGAAGTTAGTGAGCCAAATGGAGTTGTTCTCCCACAAGAACCACTCGGCTGATGCTTCTTCAATATGCCCTTCACCAACATGCAGTGTTTCCTTGATTGAATTAGCTCTCACACCAATATTTGCGTCTAGAGCCTTTGCATTGATGGCTATCTGAAAACAGCTGTGGCGCTGAAGTTGCCTGTGAATGTGGAGTTGGTGGCATGTGAAACCCGCATGTGGAGCATTCGTTTGTGTGGGATGCTCTACCAGGTTCATTTCAGTCCTTGCCATACAAAGGGCACTAAGCATAGAATGTGAAAACTGAGTTTCCTTGAGAGCTGCTTGGAAGCCTGATGGTGTGTGAAGTTAGTGAGCCAAATGGAGTTGTTCTCCCACAAGAACCACTCGGCTGATCCTTCTTTAATGTGCTCTTCACCAACATGCAGTGTTTCCTTGATTGAATTAGCTCTCACACCAATATTGGCGTCTAGAGCCTTTGCATTGAGGGCTATCTGAAAACGGCTGTGGCGCTGAAGTTGCCTGTGAATGTGGAGTTGGTGGCATGTGAAACCCGCATGTGGAGCATTCGTTTGTGTGGGATGCTCTACCAGGTTCATTCCTAGATAATGCACTCAAAGGGCACTAAGCATAGAGTGTGAAAACTGAGTTTCCTTGAGAGCTGCTTGGAAGCCTGATGGTGTGTGAAGTTAGTGAGCCAAATGGAGTTGTTCTCCCACAAGAACCACTCGGCTGATGCTTCTTCAATATGCCCTTCACCAACATGCAGTGTTTCCTTGATTGAATTAGCTCTCACACCAATATTTGCGTCTAGAGCCTTTGCATTGAGGGCTATCTGAAAACGGCTGTGGCGCTGAAGTTGCCTGTGAATGTGGAGTTGGTGGCATGTGAAACCCGCATGTGGAGCATTCGTTTGTGTGGGATGCTCTACCAGGTTCATTCCTAGATAATGCACTCAAAGGGCACTAAGCATAGAGTGTGAAAACTGAGTTTCCTTGAGAGCTGCTTGGAAGCCTGATGGTGTGTGAAGTTAGTGAGCCAAATGGAGTTGTTCTCCCACAAGAACCACTCGGCTGATCCTTCTTCAATGTGCTCTTCACCAACATGCATTGTTTCCTTGATTGAATTAGCTCTCACACCAATATTTGCGTCTAGAGCCTTTGCATTGAGGGCTATCTGAAAACGGCTGTGGCGCTGAAGTTGCCTGTGAATGTGGAGTTGGTGGCATGTGAAACCCGCATGTGGAGCATTCGTTTGTGTGGGATGCTCTACCATGTTAATTCCTAGATAATGCACTCAAAGGGCACTAAGCATAGAGTGTGAAAACTGAGTTTCCTTGAGAGCTGCTTGGAAGCCTGATGGTGTGTGAAGTTAGTGAGCCAAATGGAGTTGTTCTCCCACAAGAACCACTCGGCTGATCCTTCTTCAATATGCCCTTCACCAACATGCAGTGTTTCCTTGATTGAATTAGCTCTCACACCAATATTGGCGTCTAGAGCCTTTGCATTGAGGGCTATCTGAAAACGGCTGTGGCGCTGAAGTTGCCTGTGAATGTGGAGTTGGTGGCATGTGAAACCCGCATGTGGAGCATTTGTTTGTGTGGGATGCTGACCAAGCTTCATTTCAGTCCTAGCCATACAAAGGGCATTAAGCATAGAGTGTGAAAACTGAGTTTCCTTGAGAGCTGCTTGGAAGCCTGATGGTTTGTGAAGTTAGTGAGCCTAATGGTGTTGTTCTCCCACAAGAACCACTCGGCTGATCCTTCTTCAATATGCCCTTCACCAACATGCAGTGTTTCCTTGATTGAATTAGCTCTCACACCAATATTTGCGTCTAGAGCCTTTGCATTGAGGGCTATCTGAAAACGGCTGTGGCGCTGAAGTTGCCTGTGAATGTGGAGTTGGTGGCATGTGAAAGCCGCATGTGGAGCATTCGTTTGTGTGGGATGCTCTACCAGGTTCATTCCTAGATAATGCACTCAAAGGGCACTAAGCTTAGAGTGTGAAAACTGAGTTTGCTTGAGAGCTGCCTGGAAGCCTGATGGTGTGTGAAGTTAGTGAGCCAAATGGAGTTGTTCTCCCACAAGAACCACTCGGCTGATCCTTCTTCAATATGCCCTTCACCAACATGCAGTGTTTCCTTGATTGAATTAGCTCTCACACCAATATTTGCGTCTAGAGCCTTTGCATTGAGGGCTATCTGAAAACAGCCGTGGCGCTGAAGTTGCCTGTGAATGTGGAGTTGGTGGCATGTGAAACCCTCATGTGGAGCATTCGTTTGTGTGGGATGCTCTACCAGGTTCATTCCTAGATAATGCACTCAAAGGGCACTAAGCATAGAGTGTGAAAACTGAGTTTCCTTGAGAGCTGCTTGGAATCCTGATGGTGTGTGAAGTTAGTGAGCCAAATGGAGTTGTTCTCCCACAAGAACCACTCGGCTGATCCTTCTTCAATATGCCCTTCACCAACATGCAGTGTTTCCTTGATTGAATTAGCTCTCACACCAATATTTGCGTCTAGAGCCTTTGCATTGAGGGCTATCTGAAAACGGCCGTGGCGCTGAAGTTGCCTGTGAATGTGGAGTTGGTGGCATGTGAAACCCGCATGTGGAGCATTCGTTTGTGTGGGATGCTCTACCAGGTTCATTTCAGTCCTAGCCATACAAAGGGCACTAAGCATAGAGTGTGAAAACTGAGTTTCCTTGAGAGCTGCTTGGAAGCCTGATGGTGTGTGAAGTTAGTGAGCCAAATGGAGTTGTTCTCCCACAAGAACCACTCGGCTGATCCTTCTTCAATATGCCCTTCACCAACATGCAGTGTTTCCTGGATTGAATTAGCTCTCACACCAATATTTGCGTCTAGAGCCTTTGCATTGAGGGCTATCTGAAAACGGCTGTGGCGCTGAAGTTGCCTGTGAATCTGGAGTTGGTGGTATGTGAAACCCGCATGTGGAGCATTCTTTTGTGTGGGATGCTCTACCATGTTCATGCCTAGGTAATGCACTCAAAGGGCACTAAGCATAGAGTGTGAAAACTGAGTTTCCTTGAGAGCTGGTTGGAAGCCTGATGGTGTGTGAAGTTAGTGAGCCAAATGGAGTTGTTCTCAAACAAGAACCACTCGGCTGATCCTTCTTCAATATGCCCTTCACCAACATGCAGTGTTTCCTTGATTGAATTAGCTCTCACACCAATATTTGCGTCTAGAGCCTTTGAATTGAGGGCTATCTGAAAACGGCTGTGGCGCTGAAGTTGCATGTGAATCTGGAGTTGGTGGCATGTGAAACCCGCATGTGGAACCCGCATGTGAAGCATTCTTTTGTGTGGGATGCTCTACCATGTTCATGCCTAGGTAATGCACTCAAAGGGCACTAAGCGTAGAGTGTGAAAACTGAGTTTCCTTGAGAGCTGCTTGGAAGCCTGATGGTGTGTGAAGTTAGTGCGCCAAATGGAGTTGTTCTCCCACAAGAACCACTCGGCTGATCCTTCTTCAATATGCCCTTCACCAACATGCAGTGTTTCCTTGATTGAATTAGCTCTCACACCAATATTGGCGTCTAGAGCCTTTGCATTGAGGGCTATCTGAAAACGGCTGTGGCGCTGAAGTTGCCTGTGAATGTGGAGTTGGTGGCATGTGAAACCCGCAAGTGGAGCATTCGTTTGTGTGGGATGCTCTACCAGGTTCATTTCAGTCCTAGCCATACTAAGGGCACTAAGCATAGAGTGTGAAAACTGAGTTTCCTTGAGAGCTGCTTGGAAGCCTGATGGTGTGTGAAGTTAGTGAGCCAAATGGAGTTGTTCTCCCACAAGAACCACTCGGCTGATCCTTCTTCAATATGCGCTTCACCAACATGCAGTGTTTCCTTGATTGAATTAGCTCTCACACCAATATTTGCGTCTAGAGCCTTTGCATTGAGGGCTATCTGAAAACGGCTGTGGCGCTGAAGTTGCCTGTGAATGTGGAGTTGGTGGCATGTGAAACCCGCAAGTGGAGCATTCGTTTGTGTGGGATGCTCTACCAGGTTCATTTCAGTCCTAGCCATACAAAGGGCACTAAGCATAGAGTGTGAAAACTGAGTTTCCTTGAGAGCTGCTTGGAAGCCTGATGGCGTGTGAAGTTAGTGAGCCAAATGGAGTTGTTCTCCCACAAGAACCACTCGGCTGATCCTTCTTCAATATGCCCTTCACCAACATGCAGTGTTTCCTTGATTGAATTAGCTCTCACACCAATATTTGCGTCTAGAGCCTTTGCATTGAGGGCTATCTGAAAACGGCTGTGGCGCTGAAGTTGCCTGTGAATGTGGAGTTGGTGGCATGTGAAACCCGCATGTGGAGCATTCATTTGCGTGGGATGCTCTACCAGGTTCATTCCTAGATAATGCACTCAAAGGGCACTAAGCATAGAGTGTGAAAACTGAGTTTCCTTGAGAGCTGCTTGGAAGCCTGATGGTGTGTGAAGTTAGTGAGCCAAATGGAGTTGTTCTCCCACAAGAACCACTCGGCTGATCCTTCTTCAATATGCCCTTCACCAACATGCAGTGTTTCCTTGATTGAATTAGCTCTCACACCAATATTTGCGTCTAGAGCCTTTGCATTGAGGGCTATCTGAAAACGGCTGTGGCGCTGAAGTTGCCTGTGAATGTGGAGTTGGTGGCATGTGAAACCCGCATGTGGGGCATTCGTTTGTGTGAGATGCTGACCAAGCTTCATTTTAGTCCTAGGCACACAAAGAGCACTAAGCATAGAGTGTGAAAACTGAGTTTCTTTGAGAGCTGCTTGGAAGCCTGATGGTGTGTGAAGTTAGTGAGCCAAATGGAGTTGTTCTCCCACAAGAACCACTCGGATGATCCTTCTTCAATATGCCCTTCACCAACATGCAGTGTTTCCTTGATTGAATTAGCTCTCACACCAATATTTGCGTCTAGAGCCTTTGCATTGAGGGCTATCTGAAAACGGCTGTGGCGCTGAAGTTGCCTGTGAATGTGGAGTTGGTGGCATGTGAAACCCGCATGTGGAGCATTCGTTTGTGTGGGATGCTCTACCAGGTTCATTCCTAGGTAATGCACTCAAAGGGCACTAAGCATAGAGTGTGAAAACTGAGTTTCCTTGAGAGCTGCTTGGAAGCCTGATGGTGTGTGAAGTTAGTGAGCCAAATGGAGTTGTTCTCCCACAAGAACCACTCGGCTGATCCTTCTTCAATGTGCTCTTCACCAACATGCAGTGTTTCCTTGATTGAATTAGCTCTCACACCAATATTTGCGTCTAGAGCCTTTGCATTGAGGGCTATCTGAAAACGGCTGTGGCGCTGAAGTTGCCTGTGAATGTGGAGTTGGCGGCATGTGAAACCCGCATGTGGAGCATTCGTTTGTGTGGGATGCTCTACCAGGTTCATTCCTAGATAATGCACTCAAAATGCACTAAGCATAGAGTGTGAAAACTGAGTTTCCTTGAGAGCTGCTTGGAAGCCTGATGGTGTGTGAAGTTAGTGAGCCAAATGGAGTTGTTCTCCCACAAGAACCACTCGGCTGATCCTTCTTCAACATGCCCTTCACCAGCATGCAGTGTTTCCTTGATTGAATTAGCTCTCACACCAATATTTGCGTCTAGAGCCTTTGCATTGAGGGCTATCTGAAAACGGCTGTGGCACTGAAGTTGCCTGTGAATGTGGAGTTGGTGGCATGTGAAAGCCGCATGTGGAGCATTCGTTTGTGTGGGATGCTCTACCAGGTTCATTCCTAGATAATGCACTCAAAGGGCACTAAGCATAGAGTGTGAAAACTGAGTTTGCTTGAGAGCTGCTTGGAAGCCTGATGGTGTGTGAAGTTAGTGAGCCAAATGGAGTTGTTCTCCCACAAGAACCAATCGGCTGATCCTTCTTCAACATGCCCTTCACCAACATGCAGTGTTTCCTTGATTGAATTAGCTCTCACACCAATATTTGCGTCTAGAGCCTTTGCATTGAGGGCTATCTGAAAACGGCTGTGGCGCTGAAGTTGCCTGTGAATGTGGAGTTGGTGGCATGTGAAACCCGCAAGTGGAGCATTCGTTTGTGTGGGATGCTCTACCATGTTCATTCCTAGGTAATGCACTCAAAGGGCACTAAGCATAGAGTGTGAAAACTGAGTTTCCTTGAGAGCTGCTTGGAAGCCTGATGGTGTGTGAAGTTAGTGAGCCAAATGGAGTTGTTCTCCCACAAGAACCACTCGGCTGATCCTTCTTCAACATGCCCTTCACCAGCATGCAGTGTTTCCTTGATTGAATTAGCTCTCACACCAATATTTGCGTCTAGAGCCTTTGCATTGAGGGCTATCTGAAAACGGCTGTGGCGCTGAAGTTGCCTGTGAATGTGGAGTTGGTGGCATGTGAAACCCGCATGTGGAGCATTCGTTTGTGTGGGATGCTCTACCAGGTTCATTCCTAGATAATGCACTCAAAGAGCACTAAGCATAGAGTGTGAAAACTGAGTTTCCTTGAGAGCTGCTTGGAAGCCTGATGGTGTGTGAAGTTAGTGAGCCAAATGGAGTTGTTCTCCCACAAGAACCACTCGGCTGATCCTTCTTCAATATGCCCTTCACCAACATGCAGTGTTTCCTTGATTGAATTAGCTCTCACACCAATATTTGCGTCTAGAGCCTTTGCATTGAGGGCTATCTAAAAATGGCTGTGACGCTGAAGTTGCCTGTGAATGTGGAGTTGGTGGCATGTGAAACCCGCATGTGGAGCATTCGTTTGTGTGGGATGCTCTACCAGGTTCATTCCTAGATCATGCACTCAAAGGGCACTAAGCATAGAGTGTGAAAACTGAGTTTGCTTGAGAGCTGCTTGGAAGCCTGATGGTGTGTGAAGTTAGTGAGCCAAATGGAGTTGTTCTCCCACAAGAACCAATCGGCTGATCCTTCTTCAATATGCCCTTCACCAACATGCAGTGTTTCCTTGATTGAATTAGCTCTCACACCAATATTTGCGTCTAGAGCCTTTGCATTGAGGGCTATCTGAAAACGGCTGTGGCACTGAAGTTGCCTGTGAATGTGGAGTTGGTGGCATGTGAAACCCGCATGTGGAGCATTCGTTTGTGTGGGATGCTCTACCAGGTTCATTCCTAGATAATGCACTCAAATAGCACTAAGCATAGAGTGTGAAAACTGAGTTTCCTTGAGAGCTGCTTGGAAGCCTGATGGTGTGTGAAGTTAGTGAGCCAAATGGAGTTGTTCTCCCACAAGAACCACTCGGCTGATCCTTCTTCAATATGCCCTTCACCAACATGCAGTGTTTCCTTGATTGAATTAGCTCTCACACCAATATTTGCGTCTAGAGCCTTTGCATTGAAGGCTATCTGAAAACGGCTGTGGCGCTGAAGTTGCCTGTGAATGTGGAGTTGGTGGCATGTGAAACCCGAATGTGGAGCATTCGTTTGTGTGGGATGCTCTACCAGGTTCATTTCAGTCCTAGCCATACAAAGGGCACTAAGCATAGAGCGTGAAAACTGAGTTTCCTTGAGAGCTGCTTGGAAGTCTGATGGTGTGTGAAGTTAGTGAGCCAAATGGAGTTGTTCTCCCACAAGAACCACTCGGCTTACCCTTTTTCAATATGCCCTTCACCAACATGCAGTGTTTCCTTGATTGAATTAGCTCTCACACCAATATTTGCGTCTAGAGCCTTTGCTTTGAGGGCTATCTGAAAACGGCTGTGGCGCTGAAGTTGCCTGTGAATGTGGAGTTGGTGGCATGTGAAACTCGCATGTGGAGCATTCGTTTGTGTGGGATGCTGACCAAGCTTCATTTCAGTCCTAGGCACACAAAGAGCACTAAGCATAGAGTGTGAAAACTGAGTTTCCTTGAGAGCTGCTTGGAAGCCTGATGTTTTGTGAAGTTAGTGAGCCAAATGGAGTTGTTCTCCCACAAGAACCACTCGGCTGATCCTTCTTCAATATGCCCTTCACCAACATGCAGTGTTTCCTTGATTGAATTAGCTCTCACACCAATATTTGCGTCTAGAGCCTTTGCATTGAGGGCTATCTGAAAACGGCTGTGACGCTGAAGTTGCCTGTGAATGTGGAGTTGGTGGCATGTGAAACCCGCATGTGGAGAATTCGTTTGTGTGGGATGCTGACCAAGCTTCATTTCAGTCCTAGGCACACAAAGAGCAC
Source organism: Ochotona princeps (assembly GCF_030435755.1). NCBI lineage: Eukaryota > Metazoa > Chordata > Mammalia > Lagomorpha > Ochotonidae > Ochotona > Ochotona princeps. The sequence continues at coordinate 554,611 of NW_026697151.1, read as the reverse complement.
TAAGCATAGAGTGTGAAAACTGAGTTTCCTTGAGAGCTGCTTGGAAGCCTGATGGCGTGTGAAGTTAGTGAGCCAAATGGAGTTGTTCTCCCACAAGAACCACTCGGCTGATCCTTCTTCAATATGCCCTTCACCAACATGCAGTGTTTCCTTGATTGAATTAGCTCTCACACCAATATTTGCGTCTAGAGCCTTTGCATTGAGGGCTATCTGAAAACGGCTGTGGCGCTGAAGTTGCCTGTGAATGTGGAGTTGGTGGCATGTGAAAGCCGCATGTGGAGCATTCGTTTGTGTGGGATGCTCTACCAGGTTCATTCCTAGATAATGCACTCAAAGGGCACTAAGCATAGAGTGTGAAAACTGAGTTTCCTTGAGAGCTGCTTGGAAGCCTGATGGTGTGTGAAGTTAGTGAGCCAAATGGAGTTGTTCTCCCACAAGAACCACTCGGCTGATCCTTCTTCAATATGCCCTTCACCAACATGCAGTGTTTCCTTGATTGAATTAGCTCTCACACCAATATTTGCGTCTAGAGCCTTTGCATTGAGGGCTATCTGAAAACGGCTGTGGCGCTGAAGTTGCCTGTGAATGTGGAGTTGGTGGCATGTGAAACCCGCATGTGGAGCATTCGTTTGTGTGGGCTGCTGACCAAGCTTCATTTTAGTCCTAGGCACACAAAGAGCACTAAGCATAGAGTGTGAAAACTGAGTTTGCTTGAGAGCTGCTTGGAAGCCTGATGGTGTGTGAAGTTAGTGAGCCAAATGGAGTTGTTCTCCCACAAGAACCACTCGGCTTATCCTTCTTCAATATGCCCTTCACCAACATGCAGTGTTTCCTTGATTGAATTAGCTCTCACACCAATATTTGCGTCTAGAGCCTTTGCATTGAGGGCTATCTGAAAACGGCTGTGGCGCTGAAGTTGCCTGTGAATGTGGAGTTGGTGGCATGTGAAACCCGCATGTGGGGCATTCGTTTGTGTGAGATGCTGACCAAGCTTCATTTTAGTCCTAGGCACACAAAGAGCACTAAGCATAGAGTGTGAAAACTGAGTTTCCTTGAGAGCTGCTTGGAAGCCTGATGGTGTGTGAAGTTAGTGAGCCAAATGGAGTTGTTCTCCCACAAGAACCACTCGGCTGATCCTTCTTCAATATGCCCTTCACCAACATGCAGTGTTTCCTTGATTGAATTAGCTCTCACACCAATATTTGCGTCTAGAGCCTTTGCATTGAGGGCTATCTGAAAACGGCTGTGGCGCTGAAGTTGCCTGTGAATGTGGAGTTGGTGGCATGTGAAACCCGCATGTGGAGCATTCGTTTGTGTGGGATGCCCTACCAGGTTCATTCCTAGGTAATGCACTCAAAGGGCACTAAGCATAGAGTGTGAAAACTGAGTTTCCTTGAGAGCTGCTTGGAAGCCTGATGGTGTGTGAAGTTAGTGAGCCAAATGGAGTTGTTCTCCCACAAGAACCACTCGGCTGATCCTTCTTCAATGTGCTCTTCACCAACATGCAGTGTTAACTTGATTGAATTAGCTCTCACACCAATATTTGCGTCTAGAGCCTTTGCATTGAGGGCTATCTGAAAACGGCTGTGGCGCTGAAGTTGCCTGTGAATGTGGAGTTGGTGGCATGTGAAACCCGCATGTGGAGCATTCGTTTGTGTGGGATGCTCTACCAGGTTCATTCCTAGATAATGCACTCAAAATGCACTAAGCATAGAGTGTGAAAACTGAGTTTCCTTGAGAGCTGCTTGGAAGCCTGATGGTGTGTGAAGTTAGTGAGCCAAATGGAGTTGTTCTCCCACAAGAACCACTCGGCTGATCCTTCTTCAACATGCCCTTCACCAGCATGCAGTGTTTCCTTGATTGAATTAGCTCTCACACCAATATTTGCGTCTAGAGCCTTTGCATTGAGGGCTATCTGAAAACGGCTGTGGCACTGAAGTTGCCTGTGAATGTGGAGTTGGTGGCATGTGAAAGCCGCATGTGGAGCATTCGTTTGTGTGGGATGCTCTACCAGGTTCATTCCTAGATAATGCACTCAAAGGGCACTAAGCATAGAGTGTGAAAACTGAGTTTCCTTGAGAGCTGCTTGGAAGCCTGATGGTGTGTGAAGTTAGTGAGCCAAATGGAGTTGTTCTCCCACAAGAACCAATCGGCTGATCCTTCTTCAACATGCCCTTCACCAGCATGCAGTGTTTCCTTGATTGAATTAGCTCTCACACCAATATTTGCGTCTAGAGCCTTTGCATTGAGGGCTATCTGAAAACGGCTGTGGCGCTGAAGTTGCCTGTGAATGTGGAGTTGGTGGCATGTGAAACCCGCATGTGGAGCATTCGTTTGTGTGGGATGCTCTACCAGGTTCATTCCTAGATAATGCACTCAAAGAGCACTAAGCATAGAGTGTGAAAACTGAGTTTCCTTGAGAGCTGCTTGGAAGCCTGATGGTGTGTGAAGTTAGTGAGCCAAATGGAGTTGTTCTCCCACAAGAACCACTCGGCTGATCCTTCTTCAATATGCCCTTCACCAACATGCAGTGTTTCCTTGATTGAATTAGCTCTCACACCAATATTTGCGTCTAGAGCCTTTGCATTGAGGGCTATCTAAAAATGGCTGTGACGCTGAAGTTGCCTGTGAATGTGGAGTTGGTGGCATGTGAAACCCGCATGTGGAGCATTCGTTTGTGTGGGATGCTCTACCAGGTTCATTCCTAGATCATGCACTCAAAGGGCACTAAGCATAGAGTGTGAAAACTGAGTTTCCTTGAGAGCTGCTTGGAAGCCTGATGGTGTGTGAAGTTAGTGAGCCAAATGGAGTTGTTCTCCCACAAGAACCAATCGGCTGATCCTTCTTCAATATGCCCTTCACCAACATGCAGTGTTTCCTTGATTGAATTAGCTCTCACACCAATATTTGCGTCTAGAGCCTTTGCATTGAGGGCTATCTGAAAACGGCTGTGGCACTGAAGTTGCCTGTGAATGTGGAGTTGGTGGCATGTGAAACCCGCATGTGGAGCATTCGTTTGTGTGGGATGCTCTACCAGGTTCATTCCTAGATAATGCACTCAAATAGCACTAAGCATAGAGTGTGAAAACTGAGTTTCCTTGAGAGCTGCTTGGAAGCCTGATGGTGTGTGAAGTTAGTGAGCCAAATGGAGTTGTTCTCCCACAAGAACCACTCGGCTGATCCTTCTTCAATATGCCCTTCACCAACATGCAGTGTTTCCTTGATTGAATTAGCTCTCACACCAATATTTGCGTCTAGAGCCTTTGCATTGAGGGCTATCTGAAAACGGCTGTGGCGCTGAAGTTGCCTGTGAATGTGGAGTTGGTGGCAAGTGAAACCCGCATGTGGAGCATTCGTTTGTGTGGGATGCTCTACCATGTTCATTTCTAGATAATGCACTCAAAGGGCACTAAGCATAGAGTGTGAAAACTGAGTTTCCTTGAGAGCTGCTTGGAAGCCTGATGGTGTGTGAAGTTAGTGAGCCAAATGGAGTTGTTCTCCCACAAGAACCACTCGGCTGATCCTTCTTCAATATGCCCTTCACCAACATGCAGTGTTTCCTTGATTGAATTAGCTCTCACACCAATATTTGCGTCTAGAGCCTTTGCATTGAGGGCTATCTGAAAACGGCTGTGGCGCTGAAGTTGCCTGTGAATGTGGAGTTGGTGGCATGTGAAACCCGAATGTGGAGCATTCGTTTGTGTGGGATGCTCTACCAGGTTCATTTCAGTCCTAGCCATACAAAGGGCACTAAGCATAGAGCGTGAAAACTGAGTTTCCTTGAGAGCTGCTTGGAAGTCTGATGGTGTGTGAAGTTAGTGAGCCAAATGGAGTTGTTCTCCCACAAGAATCACTCGGCTTACCCTTTTTCAATATGCCCTTCACCAACATGCAGTGTTTCCTTGATTGAATTAGCTCTCACACCAATATTTGCGTCTAGAGCCTTTGCATTGAGGGCTATCTGAAAACGGCTGTGGCGCTGAAGTTGCCTGTGAATGTGGAGTTGGTGGCATGTGAAACTCGCATGTGGAGCATTCGTTTGTGTGGGATGCTGACCAAGCTTCATTTCAGTCCTAGGCACACAAAGAGCACTAAGCATAGAGTGTGATAACTGAGTTTCCTTGAGAGCTGCTTGGAAGCCTGATGTTTTGTGAAGTTAGTGAGCCAAATGGAGTTGTTCTCCCACAAGAACCACTCGGCTGATCCTTCTTCAATATGCCCTTCACCAACATGCAGTGTTTCCTTGATTGAATTAGCTCTCACACCAATATTGGCGTCTAGAGCCTTTGCATTGAGGGCTATCTGAAAACGGCTGTGACGCTGAAGTTGCCTGTGAATGTGGAGTTGGTGGCATGTGAAACCCGCATGTGGAGCATTCGTTTGTGTGGGATGCTGACCAAGCTTCATTTCAGTCCGAGGCACACAAAGAGCACTAAGCATAGAGTGTGAAAACTGAGTTTGCTTGAGAGCTGCTTGGAAGCCTGATGGCGTGTGAAGTTAGTGAGCCAAATGGAGTTGTTCTCCCACAAGAACCACTCGGCTGATCCTTCTTCAATATGCCCTTCACCAACATGCAGTGTTTCCTTGATTGAATTAGCTCTCACACCAATATTTGCGTCTAGAGCCTTTGCATTGAGGGCTATCTGAAAACGGCTGTGGCGCTGAAGTTGCCTGTGAATGTGGAGTTGGTGGCATGTGAAAGCCGCATGTGGAGCATTCGTTTGTGTGGGATGCTCTACCAGGTTCATTCCTAGATAATGCACTCAAAGGGCACTAAGCATAGAGTGTCAAAACTGAGTTTCCTTGAGAGCTGCTTGGAAGCCTGATGGTGTGTGAAGTTAGTGAGCCAAATGGAGTTGTTCTCCCACAAGAACCACTCGGCTGATCCTTCTTCAATATGCCCTTCACCAACATGCAGTGTTTCCTTGATTGAATTAGCTCTCACACCAATATTTGCGTCTAGAGCCTTTGCATTGAGGGCTATCTGAAAACGGCTGTGGCGCTGAAGTTGCCTGTGAATGTGGAGTTGGTGGCATGTGAAACCCGCATGTGGAGCATTCGTTTGTGTGGGCTGCTCTACCAGGTTCATTTCAGTCCTAGGCACACAAAGAGCACTAAGCATAGAGTGTGAAAACTGAGTTTCCTTGAGAGCTGCTTGGAAGCCTGATGGTGTGTGAAGTTAGTGAGCCAAATGGAGTTGTTCTCCCACAAGAACCACTCGGCTGATCCTTCTTCAATATGCCCTTCACCAACATGCAGTGTTTCCTTGATTGAATTAGCTCTCACACCAATATTTGAGTCTAGAGCCTTTGCATTGAGGGCTATCTGAAAACGGCTGTGGCGCTGAAGTTGCCTGTGAATGTGGAGTTGGTGGCATGTGAAAGCCGCATGTGGAGCATTCGTTTGTGTGGGATGCTCTACCAGGTTCATTCCTAGATAATGCACTCAAAGGGCACTAAGCATAGAGTGTGAAAACTGAGTTTCCTTGAGAGCTGCTTGGAAGCCTGATGGTGTGTGAAGTTAGTGAGCCAAATGGAGTTGTTCTCCCACAAGAACCACTCGGCTGATCCTTCTTCAATATGCCCTTCACCAACATGCAGTGTTTCCTTGATTGAATTAGCTCTCACACCAATATTTGCGTCTAGAGCCTTTGCATTGAGGGCTATCTGAAAACGGCTGTGGCGCTGAAGTTGCCTGTGAATGTGGAGTTGGTGGCATGTGAAACCCGCATGTGGAGCATTCGTTTGTGTGGGCTGCTGACCAAGCTTCATTTTAGTCCTAGGCACACAAAGAGCACTAAGCATAGAGTGTGAAAACTGAGTTTCCTTGAGAGCTGCTTGGAAGCCTGATGGTGTGTGAAGTTAGTGAGCCAAATGGAGTTGTTCTCCCACAAGAACCACTCGGCTGATCCTTCTTCAATATGCCCTTCACCAACATGCAGTGTTTCCTTGATTGAATTAGCTCTCACACCAATATTTGAGTCTAGAGCCTTTGCATTGAGGGCTATCTGAAAACGGCTGTGGCGCTGAAGTTGCCTGTGAATGTGGAGTTGGTGGCATGTGAAACCCGCATGTGGAGCATTCGTTTGTGTGGGATGCTCTACCTGGTTCATTTCAGTCCTAGGCATACAAAGGGCACTAAGCATAGAGTGTGAAAACTGAGATTCCTTGAGAGCTGCTTGGAAGCCTGATGGTGTGTGAAGTTAGTGAGCCAAATGGAGTTGTTCTCCCACAAGAACCACTCGGCTGATCCTTCTTCAATATGCCCTTCACCAACATGCAGTGTTTCCTTGATTGAATTAACTCTCACACCAATATTTGCGTCTAGAGCCTTTGCATTGAGGGCTATCTGAAAACGGCTGTGGCGCTGAAGTTGCCTGTGAATGTGGAGTTGGTGGCATGTGAAACCCGCATGTGGAGCATTCGTTTGTGTGGGATGCTCTACCAGGTTCATTCCTAGATAATGCACTCAAAGGGCACTAAACATAGAGTGTGAAAACTGAGTTTCCTTGAGAGCTGCTTGGAAGCCTGATGGTGTATGAAGTTAGTGAGCCAAATGGAGTTGTTCTCCCACAAGAACCACTCGGCTGATCCTTCTTCAATATGCCCTTCACCAACATGCAGTGTTTCCTTGATTGAATTAGCTCTCACACCAATATTTGCGTCTAGAGCCTTTGCATTGAGGGCTATCTGAAAACGGCTGTGGCGCTGAAGTTGCCTGTGAATGTGGAGTTGGTGGCATGTGAAACCCGCATGTGCAGCATTCGTTTGTGTGGGAGGCTCTACCAGGTTCATTTCAGTCCTAGCCATACAAAGGGCACTAAGCATAGAGTGTGAAAACTGAGTTTCCTTGAGAGCTGCTTGGAAGCCTGATGGTGTGTGAAGTTAGTGAGCCAAATGGAGTTGTTCTCCCACAAGAACCAATCGGTTGATCCTTCTTCAATATGCCCTTCACCAACATGCAGTGTTTCCTTGATTGAATTAGCTCTCACACCAATATTTGCGTCTAGAGCCTTTGCATTGAGGGCTATCTGAAAACGGCTGTGGCGCTGAAGTTGCCTGTGAATGTGGAGTTGGTGGCATGTGAAACCCGAATGTGGAGCATTCGTTTGTGTGGGATGCTCTACCAGGTTCATTCCTAGATAATGCACTCAAAGGGCACTAAGCATAGAGTGTGAAAACTGAGTTTCCTTGAGAGCTGCTTGGAAGCCTGATGGTGTGTGAAGTTAGTGAGCCAAATGGAGTTGTTCTCCCACAAGACCCACTCGGCTGATCCTTCTTCAATATGCCCTTCACCAACATGCAGTGTTTCCTTGATTGAATTAGCTCTCACACCAATATTTGCGTCTAGAGCCTTTGCATTGAGGGCTATCTGAAAACGGCTGTGGCGCTGAAGTTGCCTGTGAATGTGGAGTTGGTGGCATGTGAAACCCGCATGTGGAGCATTCGTTTGTGTGGGATGCTCTACCAGGTTCATTCCTAGATCATGCACTCAAAGGGCACTAAGCATAGAGTGTGAAAACTGAGTTTCCTTGAGAGCTGCTTGGAAGCCTGATGGTGTGTGAAGTTAGTGAGCCAAATGGAGTTGTTCTCCCACAAGAACCACTCGGCTGATCCTTCTTCAATATGCCCTTCACCAACATGCAGTGTTTCCTTGATTGAATTAGCTCTCACACCAATATTTGCGTCTAGAGCCTTTGCATTGAGGGCTATCTGAAAACGGCTGTGGCGCTGAAGTTGCCTGTGAATGTGGAGTTGGTGGCATGTGAAACCCGCATGTGGAGCATTCGTTTGTGTGGGATGCTCTACCAGGATCATTCCTAGATAATGCAATCAAAGGGCACTAAGCATAGAGTGTGAAAACTGAGTTTCCTTGAGAGCTGCTTGGAAGCCTGATGGTGTGTGAAGTTAGTGAGCCAAATGGAGTTGTTCTCCCACAAGAACCACTCGGCTGATCCTTCTTCAATATGCCCTTCACCAACATGCAGTGTTTCCTTGATTGAATTAGCTCTCACACCAATATTTGCGTCTAGAGCCTTTGCATTGAGGGCTATCTGAAAACGGCTGTGGCGCTGAAGTTGCCTGTGAATGTGGAGTTGGTGGCATGTGAAACCCGCATGTGGAGCATTCGTTTGTGTGGGATGCTCTACCAGGTTCATTTCAGTCCTTGCCATGAAAAGGGCACTAAGCATAGAGTGTGAAAACTGAGTTTCCTTGAGAGCTGCTTGGAAGCCTGATGGTGTGTGAAGTTAGTGAGCCAAATGGAGTTGTTCTCCCACAAGAACCACTCGGCTGATCCTTCTTTAATGTGCTCGTCACCAACATGCAGTGTTTCCTTGATTGAATTAGCTCTCACACCAATATTTGCGTCTAGAGCCTTTGCATTGAGGGCTATCTGAAAACGGCTGTGGCGCTGAAGTTGCCTGTGAATGTGGAGTTGGTGGCATGTGAAACCCGAATGTGGAGCATTCGTTTGTGTGGGATGCTCTACCAGGTTCATTCCTAGATAATGCATTAAAACGGCACTAAGCATAGAGTGTGAAAACTGAGTTTCCTTGAGAGCTGCTTGGAAGCCTGATGGTGTGTGAAGTTAGTGAGCCAAATGGAGTTGTTCTCCCACAAGAACCACTCGGCTGATCCTTCTTCAATATGCCCTTCACCAACATGCAGTGTTTCCTTGATTGAATTAGCTCTCACACCAATATTTGCGTCTAGAGCCTTTGCATTGAGGGCTATCTGAAAACGGCTGTGGCGCTGAAGTTGCCTGTGAATGTGGAGTTGGTGGCATGTGAAACCCGCATGTGGAGCATTCGTTTGTGTGGGATGCTCTACCAGGTTCATTCCTAGATAATGCACTCAAAGGGCACTAAGCATAGAGTGTGAAAACTGAGTTTGCTTGAGAGCTGCTTGGAAGCCTGATGGTGTGTGAAGTTAGTGAGCCAAATGGAGTTGTTCTCCCACAAGAACCACTCGGCTGATCCTTCTTCAATATGCCCTTCACCAACATGCAGTGTTTCCTTGATTGAATTAGCTCTCACACCAATATTTGCGTCTAGAGCCTTTGCATTGAGGGCTATCTGAAAACGGCTGTGGCGCTGAAGTTGCCTGTGAATGTGGAGTTGGTGGCATGTGAAACCCGCATGTGGAGCATTCGTTTGTGTGGGATGCTCTACCAGGTTCATTCCTAGATAATGTAGTCAAAATGCACTAAGTATAGAGTGTGAAAACTGAGTTTCCTTGAGAGCTGCTTGGAAGCCTGATGGTGTGTGAAGTTAGTGAGCCAAATGGAGTTGTTCTCCCACAAGAACCACTCGGCTGATCCTTCTTCAATATGCCCTTCACCAACATGCAGTGTTTCCTTGATTGAATTAGCTCTCACACCAATATTTGCGTCTAGAGCCTTTGCATTGAGGGCTATCTGAAAACGGCTGTGGCGCTGAAGTTGCCTGTGAATGTGGAGTTGGTGGCATGTGAAACCCGCATGTGGAGCATTCGTTTGTGTGGGATGCTCTACCAGGTTCATTCCCAGATAATGCACTAAACGGGCACTAAGCATAGAGTGTGAAAACTGAGTTTCCTTGAGAGCTGCTTGGAAGCCTGATGGTGTGTGAAGTTAGTGAGCCAAATGGTGTTGTTCTCCCACAAGAACCACTCGGCTTATCCTTCTTCAATATGCCCTTCACCAACATGCAGTGTTTCCTTGATTGAATTAGCTCTCACACCAATATTTGCGTCTAGAGCCTTTGCATTGAGGGCTATCTGAAAACGGCTGTGGCGCTGAAGTTGCCTGTGAATGTGGAGTTGGTGGCATGTGAAACCCGCATGTGGAGCATTCGTTTGTGTGGGATGCTCTACCAGGTTCATTCCTAGATAATGCACTCAAAATGCACTAAGCATAGAGTGTGAAAACTGAGTTTCCTTGAGAGCTGCTTGGAAGCCTGATGGTGTGTGAAGTTAGTGAGCCAAATGGAGTTGTTCTCCCACAAGAACCACTCGGCTGATCCTTCTTCAATATGCCCTTCACCAACATGCAGTGTTTCCTTGATTGAATTAGCTCTCACACCAATATTTGCGTCTAGAGCCTTTGCATTGAGGGCTATCTGAAAACGGCTGTGGCGCTGAAGTTGCCTGTGAATGTGGAGTTGGTGGCATGTGAAACCCGCATGTGGAGCATTCGTTTGTGTGGGATGCTCTACCAGGTTCATTCCTAGATAATGCACTCAAAGGGCACTAAGCATAGAGTGTGAAAACTGAGTTTGCTTGAGAGCTGCTTGGAAGCCTGATGGTGTGTGAAGTTAGTGAGCCAAATGGAGTTGTTCTCCCACAAGAACCACTCGGCTGATCCTTCTTCAATATGCCCTTCACCAACATGCAGTGTTTCCTTGATTGAATTAGCTCTCACACCAATATTTGCGTCTAGAGCCTTTGCATTGAGGGCTATCTGAAAACGGCTGTGGCGCTGAAGTTGCCTGTGAATGTGGAGTTGGTGGCATGTGAAACCCGCATGTGGAGCATTCGTTTGTGTGGGATGCTCTACCAGGTTCATTCCTAGATAATGTAGTCAAAATGCACTAAGTATAGAGTGTGAAAACTGAGTTTCCTTGAGAGCTGCTTGGAAGCCTGATGGTGTGTGAAGTTAGTGAGCCAAATGGAGTTGTTCTCCCACAAGAACCACTCGGCTGATCCTTCTTCAATATGCCCTTCACCAACATGCAGTGTTTCCTTGATTGAATTAGCTCTCACACCAATATTTGCGTCTAGAGCCTTTGCATTGAGGGCTATCTGAAAACGGCTGTGGCGCTGAAGTTGCCTGTGAATGTGGAGTTGGTGGCATGTGAAACCCGCATGTGGAGCATTCGTTTGTGTGGGATGCTCTACCAGGTTCATTCCCAGATAATGCACTAAACGGGCACTAAGCATAGAGTGTGAAAACTGAGTTTCCTTGAGAGCTGCTTGGAAGCCTGATGGTGTGTGAAGTTAGTGAGCCAAATGGTGTTGTTCTCCCACAAGAACCACTCGGCTTATCCTTCTTCAATATGCCCTTCACCAACATGCAGTGTTTCCTTGATTGAATTAGCTCTCACACCAATATTTGCGTCTAGAGCCTTTGCATTGAGGGCTATCTGAAAACGGCTGTGGCGCTGAAGTTGCCTGTGAATGTGGAGTTGGTGGCATGTGAAACCCGCATGTGGAGCATTCGTTTGTGTGGGATGCTCTACCAGGTTCATTCCTAGATAATGCACTCAAAATGCACTAAGCATAGAGTGTGAAAACTGAGTTTCCTTGAGAGCTGCTTGGAAGCCTGATGGTGTGTGAAGTTAGTGAGCCAAATGGAGTTGTTCTCCCACAAGAACCACTCGGCTGATCCTTCTTCAATATGCCCTTCACCAACATGCAGTGTTTCCTTGATTGAATTAGCTCTCACACCAATATTTGCGTCTAGAGCCTTGGCATTGAGGGCTATCTGAAAATGGCTGTGGCGCTGAAGTTGCCTGTGAATGTGGAGTTGGTGGCATGTGAAACCCGCATGTGGAGCATTCGTTTGTGTGGGATGCTCTACCAGGTTCATTCCTAGATCATGCACTCAAAGGGCACTAAGCATAGAGTGTGAAAACTGAGTTTCCTTGAGAGCTGCTTGGAACCCTGATGGTGTGTGAAGTTAGTGAGCCAAATGGAGTTGTTCTCCCACAAGAACCACTCGGCTGATGCTTCTTCAATATGCCCTTCACCAACATGCAGTGTTTCCTTGATTGAATTAGCTCTCACACCAATATTTGCGTCTAGAGCCTTTGCATTGAGGGCTATCTGAAAACGGCTGTGGCGCTGAAGTTGCCTGTGAATGTGGAGTTGGTGGCATGTGAAACCCGCATGTGGAGCATTCGTTTGTGTGGGATGCTCTACCAGGTTCATTTCAGTCCTTGCCATGAAAAGGGCACTAAGCATAGAGTGTGAAAACTGAGTTTCCTTGAGAGCTGCTTGGAAGCCTGATGGTGTGTGAAGTTAGTGAGCCAAATGGAGTTGTTCTCCCACAAGAACCACTCGGCTGATCCTTCTTCAATATGCCCTTCACCAACATGCAGTGTTTCCTTGATTGAATTAGCTCTCACACCAATATTTGCGTCTAGAGCCTTTGCATTGAGGGCTATCTGAAAACGGCTGTGGCGCTGAAGTTGCCTGTGAATGTGGAGTTGGTGGCATGTGAAACCCGCATGTGGAGCATTCGTTTGTGTGGGATGCTCTACCAGGTTCATTCCTAGATAATGCACTCAAAGGGCACTAAGCATAGAGTGTCAAAACTGAGTTTCCTTGAGAGCTGCTTGGAAGCCTGATGGTGTGTGAAGTTAGTGAGCCAAATGGAGTTGTTCTCCCACAAGAACCACTCGGCTGATGCTTCTTCAATATGCCCTTCACCAACATGCAGTGTTTCCTTGATTGAATTAGCTCTCACACCAATATTTGCGTCTAGAGCCTTTGCATTGAGGGCTATCTGAGAACGGCTGTGGCGCTGAAGTTGCCTGTGAATGTGGAGTTGGTGGCATGTGAAACCCGCATGTGGAGCATTCGTTTGTGTGGGATGCTCTACCAGGTTCATTCCTAGATAATGCACTCAAAGTACACTAAGCATAGAGTGTGAAAACTGAGTTTCCTTGAGTGCTGCTTGGAAGCCTGATGGTGTGTGAAGTTAGTGAGCCAAATGGAGTTGTTCTCCCACAAGAACCACTCGGCTGATCCTTCTTCAATGTGCTCTTCACCAACATGCAGTGTTTCCTTGATTGAATTAGCTCTCACACCAATATTTGCGTCTAGAGCCTTTGCATTGAGGGCTATCTGAAAACGGCTGTGGCGCTGAAGTTGCCTGTGAATGTGGAGTTGGTGGCATGTGAAACCCGCATGTGGAGCATTCGTTTGTGTGGGATGCTCTACCAGGTTCATTCCTAGATAATGCACTCAAAGGGCACTAAGCATAGAGTGTGAAAACTGAGTTTCCTTGAGAGCTGCTTGGAAGCCTGATGGTGTGTGAAGTTAGTGAGAAAAATGGAGTTGTTCTCCCACAAGAACCTCTCGGCTGATCCTTCTTCAATATGCCCTTCACCAACATGCAGTGTTTCCTTGATTGAATTAGCTCTCACACCAATATTGGCGTCTAGATCCTTTGCATTGAGGGCTATCTGAAAATGGCTGTGGCGCTGAAGTTGCCTGTGAATGTGGAGTTGGTGGCATGTGAAACCCGCATGTGGAGCATTCGTTTGTGTGGGATGCTCTACCAGGTTCATTTCAGTCCTAGCCATACAAAGGGCACTAAGCATAGAGTGTGAAAACTGAGTTTCCTTGAGAGCTGCTTGGAAGCCTGATGGTGTGTGAAGTTAGTGAGCCAAATGGAGTTGTTCTCCCACAAGAACCACTCGGCTGATCCTTCTTCAATATGCCCTTCACCAACATGCAGTGTTTCCTTGATTGAATTAGCTCTCACACCAATATTTGCGTCTAGAGCCTTTGCATTGAGGGCTATCTGAAAACGGCTGTGGCGCTGAAGTTGCCTGTGAATGTGGAGTTGGTGGCATGTGAAACCCGCATGTGGAGCATTCGTTTGTGTGGGATGCTCTACCATGTTCATTCCTAGATAATGTAGTCAAAATGCACTAAGTATAGAGTGTGAAAACTGAGTTTCCTTGAGAGCTGCTTGGAAGCCTGATGGTGTGTGAAGTTAGTGAGCCAAATGGTGTTGTTCTCCCACAAGAACCACTCGGCTTATCCTTCTTCAATATGCCCTTCACCAACATGCAGTGTTTCCTTGATTGAATTAGCTCTCACACCAATATTTGCGTCTAGAGCCTTTGCATTGAGGGCTATCTGAAAACGGCTGTGGCGCTGAAGTTGCCTGTGAATGTGGAGTTGGTGGCATGTGAAACCCGCATGTGGAGCATTCGTTTGTGTGGGATGCTCTACCAGGTTCATTCCTAGATAATGCACTCAAAATGCACTAAGCATAGAGTGTGAAAACTGAGTTTCCTTGAGAGCTGCTTGGAAGCCTGATGGTGTGTGAAGTTAGTGAGCCAAATGGAGTTGTTCTCCCACAAGAACCACTCGGCTGATCCTTCTTCAATATGCCCTTCACCAACATGCAGTGTTTCCTTGATTGAATTAGCTCTCACACCAATATTTGCGTCTAGAGCCTTGGCATTGAGGGCTATCTGAAAATGGCTGTGGCGCTGAAGTTGCCTGTGAATGTGGAGTTGGTGGCATGTGAAACCCGCATGTGGAGCATTCGTTTGTGTGGGATGCTCTACCAGGTTCATTCCTAGATCATGCACTCAAAGGGCACTAAGCATAGAGTGTGAAAACTGAGTTTCCTTGAGAGCTGCTTGGAACCCTGATGGTGTGTGAAGTTAGTGAGCCAAATGGAGTTGTTCTCCCACAAGAACCACTCGGCTGATGCTTCTTCAATATGCCCTTCACCAACATGCAGTGTTTCCTTGATTGAATTAGCTCTCACACCAATATTTGCGTCTAGAGCCTTTGCATTGAGGGCTATCTGAAAACGGCTGTGGCGCTGAAGTTGCCTGTGAATGTGGAGTTGGTGGCATGTGAAACCCGCATGTGGAGCATTCGTTTGTGTGGGATGCTCTACCAGGTTCATTTCAGTCCTTGCCATGAAAAGGGCACTAAGCATAGAGTGTGAAAACTGAGTTTCCTTGAGAGCTGCTTGGAAGCCTGATGGTGTGTGAAGTTAGTGAGCCAAATGGAGTTGTTCTCCCACAAGAACCACTCGGCTGATCCTTCTTCAATATGCCCTTCACCAACATGCAGTGTTTCCTTGATTGAATTAGCTCTCACACCAATATTTGCGTCTAGAGCCTTTGCATTGAGGGCTATCTGAAAACGGCTGTGGCGCTGAAGTTGCCTGTGAATGTGGAGTTGGTGGCATGTGAAACCCGCATGTGGAGCATTCGTTTGTGTGGGATGCTCTACCAGGTTCATTCCTAGATAATGCACTCAAAGGGCACTAAGCATAGAGTGTCAAAACTGAGTTTCCTTGAGAGCTGCTTGGAAGCCTGATGGTGTGTGAAGTTAGTGAGCCAAATGGAGTTGTTCTCCCACAAGAACCACTCGGCTGATGCTTCTTCAATATGCCCTTCACCAACATGCAGTGTTTCCTTGATTGAATTAGCTCTCACACCAATATTTGCGTCTAGAGCCTTTGCATTGAGGGCTATCTGAGAACGGCTGTGGCGCTGAAATTGCCTGTGAATGTGGAGTTGGTGGCATGTGAAACCCGCATGTGGAGCATTCGTTTGTGTGGGATGCTCTACCAGGTTCATTCCTAGATAATGCACTCAAAGTACACTAAGCATAGAGTGTGAAAACTGAGTTTCCTTGAGTGCTGCTTGGAAGCCTGATGGTGTGTGAAGTTAGTGAGCCAAATGGAGTTGTTCTCCCACAAGAACCACTCGGCTGATCCTTCTTCAATGTGCTCTTCACCAACATGCAGTGTTTCCTTGATTGAATTAGCTCTCACACCAATATTTGCGTCTAGAGCCTTTGCATTGAGGGCTATCTGAAAACGGCTGTGGCGCTGAAGTTGCCTGTGAATGTGGAGTTGGTGGCATGTGAAACCCGCATGTGGAGCATTCGTTTGTGTGGGATGCTCTACCAGGTTCATTCCTAGATAATGCACTCAAAGGGCACTAAGCATAGAGTGTGAAAACTGAGTTTCCTTGAGAGCTGCTTGGAAGCCTGATGGTGTGTGAAGTTAGTGAGAAAAATGGAGTTGTTCTCCCACAAGAACCTCTCGGCTGATCCTCCTTCAATATGCCCTTCACCAACATGCAGTGTTTCCTTGATTGAATTAGCTCTCACACCAATATTGGCGTCTAGATCCTTTGCATTGAGGGCTATCTGAAAATGGCTGTGGCGCTGAAGTTGCCTGTGAATGTGGAGTTGGTGGCATGTGAAACCCGCATGTGGAGCATTCGTTTGTGTGGGATGCTCTACCAGGTTCATTTCAGTCCTAGCCATACAAAGGGCACTAAGCATAGAGTGTGAAAACTGAGTTTCCTTGAGAGCTGCTTGGAAGCCTGATGGTGTGTGAAGTTAGTGAGCCAAATGGAGTTGTTCTCCCACAAGAACCACTCGGCTGATCCTTCTTCAATATGCCCTTCACCAACATGCAGTGTTTCCTTGATTGAATTAGCTCTCACACCAATATTTGCGTCTAGAGCCTTTGCATTGAGGGCTATCTGAAAACGGCTGTGGCGCTGAAGTTGCCTGTGAATGAGGAGTTGGTGGCATGTGAAACCCGCATGTGGAGCATTCGTTTGTGTGGGATGCTCTACCAGGTTCATTCCTAGATAATGCACTCAAAGGGCACTAAGCTTAGAGTGTGAAAACTGAGTTTGCTTGAGAGCTGCTTGGAAGCCTGATGGTGTGTGAAGTTAGTGAGCCAAATGGAGTTGTTCTCCCACAAGAACCACTCGGCTGATCCTTCTTCAATATGCCCTTCACCAACATGCAGTGTTTCCTTGATTGACTTAGCTCTCACACCAATATTTGCGTCTAGAGCCTTTGCATTGAGGGCTATCTGAAAACAGCTGTGGCGCTGAAGTTGCCTGTGAATGTGGAGTTGGTGGCATGTGAAACCCGCATGTGGAGCATTCGTTTGTGTGGGATGCTCTACCAGGTTCATTTCAGTCCTAGCCATACAAAGGGCACTAAGCATAGAGTGTGAAAACTGAGTTTCCTTGAGAGCTGCTTGGAAGCCTGATGGTGTGTGAAGTTAGTGAGCCAAATGGAGTTGTTCTCCCACAAGAACCACTCGGCTGATCCTTCTTCAATATGCCCTTCACCAACATGCAGTGTTTCCTTGATTGAATTAGCTCTCACACCAATATTTGCGTCTAGAGCCTTTGCATTGAGGGCTATCTGAAAACGGCTGTGGCGCTGAAGTTGCCTGTGAATGTGGAGTTGGTGGCATGTGAAACCCGCATGTGGAGCATTCGTTTGTGTGGGATGCTCTACCAGGTTCATTCCTAGATAATGCACTCAAAGAGCACTAAGCATAGAGTGTGAAAACTGAGTTTCCTTGAGAGCTGCTTGGAAGCCTGATGGTGTGTGAAGTTAGTGAGCCAAATGGAGTTGTTCTCCCACAAGAACCACTCGGCTGATCCTTCTTCAATATGCCCTTCACCAACATGCAGTGTTTCCTTGATTGAATTAGCTCTCACACCAATATTTGCGTCTAGAGCCTTTGCATTGAGGGCTATCTGAAAACGGCTGTGGCGCTGAAGTTGCCTGTGAATGTGGAGTTGGTGGCATGTGAAACCCGCAAGTGGAGCATTCGTTTGTGTGGGATGCTCTACCTGGTTCATTTCAGTCCTAGCCATACAAAGGGCACTAAGCATAGAGTGTGAAAACTGAGTTTCCTTGAGAGCTGCTTGGAAGCCTGATGGTGTGTGAAGTTAGTGAGCCAAATGGAGTTGTTCTCCCACAAGAACCACTCGGCTGATCCTTCTTCTATATGCCCTTCACCAACATGCAGTGTTTCCTTGATTGAATTAGCTCTCACACCAATATTTGCGTCTAGAGCCTTTGCATTGAGGGCTATCTGAAAACGGCTGTGGCGCTGAAGTTGCCTGTGAATGTGGAGTTGGTGGCATGTGAAACCCGCATGTGGGGCATTCGTTTGTGTGGGATGCTGACCAAGCTTCATTTTAGTCCTAGGCACACAAAGAGCACTAAGCATAGAGTGTGAAAACTGAGTTTCCTTGAGAGCTGCTTGGAAGCCTGATGGTGTGTGAAGTTAGTGAGCCAAATGGAGTTGTTCTCCCACAAGAACCACTCGGCTGATCCTTCTTCAATATGCCCTTCACCAACATGCAGTGTTTCCTTGATTGAATTAGCTCTCACACCAATATTTGCGTCTAGAGCCTTTGCATTGAGGGCTATCTGAAAACGGCTGTGGCGCTGAAGTTGCCTGTGAATGTGGAGTTGGTGGCATGTGAAACCCGCATGTGGAGCATTCGTTTGTGTGGGATGCTCTACCATGTTCATTCCTAGATCATGCACTCAAAGGGCACTAAGCATAGAGTGTGAAAACTGAGTTTGCTTGAGAGCTGCTTGGAAGCCTGATGGTGTGTGAAGTTAGTGAGCCAAATGGTGTTGTTCTCCCACAAGAACCAATCGGCTGATCCTTCTTCAACATGCCCTTCACCAACATGCAGTGTTTCCTTGATTGAATTAGCTCTCACACCAATATTTGCGTCTAGAGCCTTTGCATTGAGGGCTATCTGAAAACGGCTGTGGCGCTGAAGTTGCCTGTGAATGTGGAGTTGGTGGCATGTGAAACCCGCATGTGGGGCATTCGTTTGTGTGGGATGCTGACCAAGCTTCATTTTAGTCCTAGGCACACAAAGAGCACTAAGCATAGAGTGTGAAAACTGAGTTTCCTTGAGAGCTGCTTGGAAGCCTGATGGTGTGTGAAGTTAGTGAGCCAAATGGAGTTGTTCTCCCACAAGAACCACTCGGCTGATCCTTCTTCAATATGCCCTTCACCAACATGCAGTGTTTCCTTGATTGAATTAGCTCTCACACCAATATTTGCGTCTAGAGCCTTTGCATTGAGGGCTATCTGAAAACGGCTGTGGCGCTGAAGTTGCCTGTGAATGTGGAGTTGGTGGCATGTGAAACCCGCATGTGGAGCATTCGTTTGTGTGGGATGCTCTACCATGTTCATTCCTAGATCATGCACTCAAAGGGCACTAAGCATAGAGTGTGAAAACTGAGTTTGCTTGAGAGCTGCTTGGAAGCCTGATGGTGTGTGAAGTTAGTGAGCCAAATGGTGTTGTTCTCCCACAAGAACCAATCGGCTGATCCTTCTTCAACATGCCCTTCACCAACATGCAGTGTTTCCTTGATTGAATTAGCTCTCACACCAATATTTGCGTCTAGAGCCTTTGCATTGAGGGCTATCTGAAAACGGCTGTGGCACTGAAGTTGCCTGTGAATGTGGAGTTGGTGGCATGTGAAACCCGCATGTGGAGCATTCGTTTGTGTGGGATGCTCTACCAGGTTCATTTCAGTCCTTGCCATGAAAAGGGCACTAAGCATAGAGTGTGAAAACTGAGTTTCCTTGAGAGCTGCTTGGAAGCCTGATGGTGTGTGAAGTTAGTGAGCCAAATGGAGTTGTTCTCCCACAAGAACCACTCGGCTGATCCTTCTTCAATATGCCCTTCACCAACATGCAGTGTTTCCTTGATTGAATTAGCTCTCACACCAATATTTGCGTCTAGAGCCTTTGCATTGAGGGCTATCTGAAAAAGGCTGTGACGCTGAAGTTGCCTGTGAATGTGGAGTTGGTGGCATGTGAAACCCGCATGTGGAGCATTCGTTTGTGTGGGATGCTCTACCAGGTTCATTTCAGTCCTAGCCATACAAAGGGCACTAAGCATAGAGTGTGAAAACTGAGTTTCCTTGAGAGCTGCTTGGAAGCCTGATGGTGTGTGAAGTTAGTGAGCCAAATGGAGTTGTTCTCCCACAAGAACCACTCGGCTGATCCTTCTTCAATATGCCCTTCACCAACATGCAGTGTTTCCTTGATTGAATTAGCTCTCACACCAATATTTGCGTCTAGAGCCTTTGCATTGAGGGCTATCTGAAAACGGCTGTGGCGCTGAAGTTGCCTGTGAATGTGGAGTTGGTGGCATGTGAAACCCGCATGTGGAGCATTCGTTTGTGTGGGATGCTCTACCATGTTCATTCCTAGATAATGCACTCAAAGGGCACTAAGCATAGAGTGTGAAAACTGAGTTTCCTTGAGAGCTGCTTGGAAGCCGGATGGTGTGTGAAGTTAGTGAGCCAAATGGAGTTGTTCTCCCACAAGAACCACTCGGCTGATCCTTCTTCAATATGCCCTTCACCAACATGCAGTGTTTCCTTGATTGAATTAGCTCTCACACCAATATTTGCGTCTAGAGCCTTTGCATTGAGGGCTATCTGAAAACGGCTGTGGCGCTGAAGTTGCCTGTGAATGTGGAGTTGTTGGCATGTGAAACCCGCATGTGGAGCATTCGTTTGTGTGGGATGCTCTACCAGGTTCATTCCTAGATCATGCACTCAAAGGGCACTAAGCATAGAGTGTGAAAACTGAGTTTGCTTGAGAGCTGCTTGGAAGCCTGATGGTGTGTGAAGTTAGTGAGCCAAATGGAGTTGTTCTCCCACAAGAACCACTCGGCTGATCCTTCTTCAACATGCCCTTCACCAACATGCAGTGTTTCCTTGATTGAATTAGCTCTCACACCAATATTTGCGTCTAGAGCCTTTGCATTGAGGGCTATCTGAAAACGGCTGTGGCACTGAAGTTGCCTGTGAATGTGGAGTTGGTGGCATGTGAAACCCGCATGTGGAGCATTCGTTTGTGTGGGATGCTCTACCAGGTTCATTCCTAGATAATGCACTCAAAGAGCACTAAGCATAGAGTGTGAAAACTGAGTTTCCTTGAGAGCTGCTTGGAAGCCTGATGGTGTGTGAAGTTAGTGAGCCAAATGGAGTTGTTCTCCCACAAGAACCACTCGGCTGATCCTTCTTCAATATGCCCTTCACCAACATGCAGTGTTTCCTTGATTGAATTAGCTCTCACACTAATATTTGCGTCTAGAGCCTTTGCATTGAGGGCTATCTGAAAACGGCTGTGACGCTGAAGTTGCCTGTGAATGTGGAGTTGGTGGCATGTGAAACCCGCATGTGGAGCATTCGTTTGTGTGGGATGCTCTACCAGGTTCATTTCAGTCCTAGCCATACAAAGGGCACTAAGCATAGAGTGTGAAAACTGAGTTTCCTTGAGAGCTGCTTGGAAGCCTGATGGTGTGTGAAGTTAGCGAGCCAAATGGAGTTGTTCTCCCACAAGAACCACTCGGCTGATCCTTCTTCAATATGCCCTTCACCAACATGCAGTGTTTCCTTGATTGAATTAGCTCTCACACCAATATTTGCGTCTAGAGCCTTTGCATTGAGGGCTATCTGAAAACGGCTGTGGCGCTGAAGTTGCCTGTGAATGTGGAGTTGGTGGCATGTGAAACCCGCATGTGGAGCATTCGTTTGTGTGGGATGCTCTACCAGGTTCATTCCTAGATAATGCACTCAAAGGGCACTAAGCATAGAGTGTGAAAACTGAGTTTCCTTGAGAGCTGCTTGGAAGCCTGATGGTGTGTGAAGTTAGTGAGCCAAATGGAGTTGTTCTCCCACAAGAACCACTCGGCTGATGCTTCTTCAATATGCCCTTCACCAACATGCAGTGTTTCCTTGATTGAATTAGCTCTCACACCAATATTTGCGTCTAGAGCCTTTGCATTGAGGGCTATCTGAAAACGGCTGTGGCGCTGAAGTTGCCTGTCAATTTGGAGTTGGTGGCATGTGAAACCCGCATGTGGAGCATTCGTTTGTGTGGGATGCTCTACCAGGTTCATTCCTAGATAATGCACTCAAAAGGGCACTAAGCATAGAGTGTGAAAACTGAGTTTCCTTGAGAGCTGCTTGGAAGCCTGATGGTGTGTGAAGTTAGTGAGCCAAATGGAGTTGTTCTCCCACAAGAACCACTCGGCTGATCCTTCTTCAATATGCCCTTCACCAACATGCAGTGTTTCCTTGATTGAATTAGCTCTCACACCAATATTTGCGTCTAGAGCCTTTGCATTGAGGGCTATCTGAAAACGGCTGTGGCGCTGAAGTTGCCTGTGAATGTGGACTTGGTGGCATGTGAAACCCGCATGTGGAGCATTCGTTTGTGTGGGATGCTCTACCAGGTTCATTCCTAGATAATGCACTCAAAGGGCACTAAGCATAGAGTGTGAAAACTGAGTTTCCTTGAGAGCTGCTTGGAAGTCTGATGGTGTGTGAAGTTAGTGAGCCAAATGGAGTTGTTCTCCCACAAGAACCACTCGGCTGATCCTTCTTCAATATGCCCTTCACCAACATGCAGTGTTTCCTTGATTGAATTAGCTCTCACACCAATATTTGCGTCTAGAGCCTTTGCATTGAGGGCTATCTGAAAACGGCTGTGGCGCTGAAGTTGCCTGTGAATGTGGAGTTGGTGGCATGTGAAACCCGCATGTGGAGCATTCGTTTGTGTGGGATGCTCTACCAGGTTTATTTCAGTCCTAGCGATACAAAGTGCACTAAGCATACAGTGTGAAAACTGAGTTTCCTTGAGAACTGCTTGGAAGCCTGATGGTGTGTGAAGTTAGCGAGCCAAATGGAGTTATTCTCCCACAAGAACCACTCCGCTGATCATTCCTCAATATGCCCTTCACCAACATGCAGTGTTTCCTGGATTGAATTAGCTCTCACACCAATATTTGCGTCTACAGCCTTTGCATTGAGGGCTATCTGAAAACGGCTGTGGCGCTGAAGTTGCCTGTGAATGTGGAGTTGGTGGCATGTGAAACCCGCATGTGGAGCATTCGTTTGTGTGGGATGCTCTACCATGTTCATTCCTAGATAATGCACTCAAAGGGCACTAAGCATAGAGTGTGAAAACTGAGTTTCCTTGAGAGCTGCTTGGAAGCCTGATGGTGTGTGAAGTTAGTGAGCCAAATGGAGTTGTTCTCCCACAAGAACCACTCGGCTGATCCTTCTTCAATATGCCCTTCACCAACATGCAGTGTTTCCTGGATTGAATTAGCTCTCACACCAATATTTGCGTCTAGAGCCTTTGCATTGAGGGCTATCTGAAAACGGCTGTGGCGCTGAAGTTGCCTGTGAATGTGGAGTTGGTGGCATGTGAAACCCGCATGTGGAGCATTCGTTTGTGTGGGATGCTCTACCAGGTTCATTCCTAGATAATGCACTCAAAGGGCACTAAGCATAGAGTGTGAAAACTGAGTTTCCTTGAGAGCTGCTTGGAAGCCTGATGGTGTGTGAAGTTAGTGAGCCAAATGGAGTTGTTCTCCCACAAGAACCACTCGGCTGATCCTTCTTCAATACGTCCTTCACCAACATGCAGTGTTTCCTTGATTGAATTAGCTCTCACACCAATATTTGCGTCTAGAGCCTTTGCATTGAGGGCTATCTGAAAACGGCTGTGGCACTGAAGTTGCCTGTGAATGTGGAGTTGGTGGCATGTGAAACCCGCATGTGGAGCATTCGTTTGTGTGGGATGCTCTACCAGGTTCATTCCTAGATAATGCACTCAAAGGGCACTAAGCATAGAGTGTGAAAACTGAGATTCCTTGAGAGCTGCTTGAAAGTCTGATGGTGTGTGAAGTTAGTGAGCCAAATGGAGTTGTTCTCCCACAAGAACCACTCGGCTGATCCTTCTTCAATATGCCCTTCACCAACATGCAGTGTTTCCTTGATTGAATTAGCTCTCACACCAATATTTGCGTCTAGAGCCTTTGCATTGAGGGCTATCTGAAAACGGCTGTGGCGCTGAAGTTGCCTGTGAATGTGGAGTTGGTGGCATGTGAAACCCGCATGTGGAGCATTCGTTTGTGTGGGATGCTCTACCAGGTTCATTTCAGTCCTAGCCATACAAGGGCACTAAGCATAGAGTGTGAAAACTGAGTTTCCTTGAGAGCTGCTTGGAAGCCTGATGGTGTGTGAAGTTAGTGAGCCAAATGGAGTTGTTCTCCCACAAGAACCACTCGGCTGATCCTTCTTCAACATGCCCTTCACCAACATGCAGTGTTTCCTTGATTGAATTAGCTCTCACACCAATATTTGCGTCTAGAGCCTTTGCATTGAGGGCTATCTGAAAACGGCTGTGGCACTGAAGTTGCCTGTGAATGTGGAGTTGGTGGCATGTGAAACCCGCATGTGGAGCATTCGTTTGTGTGGGATGCTCTACCAGGTTCATTCCTAGATAATGCACTCAAAGAGCACTAAGCATAGAGTGTGAAAACTGAGTTTCCTTGAGAGCTGCTTGGAAGCCTGATGGTGTGTGAAGTTAGTGAGCCAAATGGAGTTGTTCTCCCACAAGAACCACTCGGCTGATCCTTCTTCAATATGCCCTTCACCAACATGCAGTGTTTCCTTGATTGAATTAGCTCTCACACTAATATTTGCGTCTAGAGCCTTTGCATTGAGGGCTATCTGAAAACGGCTGTGACGCTGAAGTTGCCTGTGAATGTGGAGTTGGTGGCATGTGAAACCCGCATGTGGAGCATTCGTTTGTGTGGGATGCTCTACCAGGTTCATTTCAGTCCTAGCCATACAAAGGGCACTAAGCATAGAGTGTGAAAACTGAGTTTCCTTGAGAGCTGCTTGGAAGCCTGATGGTGTGTGAAGTTAGCGAGCCAAATGGAGTTGTTCTCCCACAAGAACCACTCGGCTGATCCTTCTTCAATATGCCCTTCACCAACATGCAGTGTTTCCTTGATTGAATTAGCTCTCACACCAATATTTGCGTCTAGAGCCTTTGCATTGAGGGCTATCTGAAAACGGCTGTGGCGCTGAAGTTGCCTGTGAATGTGGAGTTGGTGGCATGTGAAACCCGCATGTGGAGCATTCGTTTGTGTGGGATGCTCTACCAGGTTCATTCCTAGATAATGCACTCAAAGGGCACTAAGCATAGAGTGTGAAAACTGAGTTTCCTTGAGAGCTGCTTGGAAGCCTGATGGTGTGTGAAGTTAGTGAGCCAAATGGAGTTGTTCTCCCACAAGAACCACTCGGCTGATGCTTCTTCAATATGCCCTTCACCAACATGCAGTGTTTCCTTGATTGAATTAGCTCTCACACCAATATTTGCGTCTAGAGCCTTTGCATTGAGGGCTATCTGAAAACGGCTGTGGCGCTGAAGTTGCCTGTCAATTTGGAGTTGGTGGCATGTGAAACCCGCATGTGGAGCATTCGTTTGTGTGGGATGCTCTACCAGGTTCATTCCTAGATAATGCACTCAAAAGGGCACTAAGCATAGAGTGTGAAAACTGAGTTTCCTTGAGAGCTGCTTGGAAGCCTGATGGTGTGTGAAGTTAGTGAGCCAAATGGAGTTGTTCTCCCACAAGAACCACTCGGCTGATCCTTCTTCAATATGCCCTTCACCAACATGCAGTGTTTCCTTGATTGAATTAGCTCTCACACCAATATTTGCGTCTAGAGCCTTTGCATTGAGGGCTATCTGAAAACGGCTGTGGCGCTGAAGTTGCCTGTGAATGTGGACTTGGTGGCATGTGAAACCCGCATGTGGAGCATTCGTTTGTGTGGGATGCTCTACCAGGTTCATTCCTAGATAATGCACTCAAAGGGCACTAAGCATAGAGTGTGAAAACTGAGTTTCCTTGAGAGCTGCTTGGAAGCCTGATGGTGTGTGAAGTTAGTGAGCCAAATGGAGTTGTTCTCCCACAAGAACCACTCGGCTGATCCTTCTTCAATACGTCCTTCACCAACATGCAGTGTTTCCTTGATTGAATTAGCTCTCACACCAATATTTGCGTCTAGAGCCTTTGCAGTGAGGGCTATCTGAAAACGGCTGTGGCGCTGAAGTTGCCTGTGAATGTGGAGTTGGTGGCATGTGAAACCCGCATGTGGAGCATTCGTTTGTGTGGGATGCTCTACCAGGTTCATTCCTAGATAATGCACTCAAAGGGCACTAAGCATAGAGTGTGAAAACTGAGTTTCCTTGAGAGCTGCTTGGAAGTCTGATGGTGTGTGAAGTTAGTGAGCCAAATGGAGTTGTTCTCCCACAAGAACCACTCGGCTGATCCTTCTTCAATATGCCCTTCACCAACATGCAGTGTTTCCTTGATTGAATTAGCTCTCACACCAATATTTGCGTCTAGAGCCTTTGCATTGAGGGCTATCTGAAAACGGCTGTGGCGCTGAAGTTGCCTGTGAATGTGGAGTTGGTGGCATGTGAAACCCGCATGTGGAGCATTCGTTTGTGTGGGATGCTCTACCAGGTTTATTTCAGTCCTAGCGATACAAAGTGCACTAAGCATACAGTGTGAAAACTGAGTTTCCTTGAGAACTGCTTGGAAGCCTGATGGTGTGTGAAGTTAGCGAGCCAAATGGAGTTATTCTCCCACAAGAACCACTCCGCTGATCATTCCTCAATATGCCCTTCACCAACATGCAGTGTTTCCTGGATTGAATTAGCTCTCACACCAATATTTGCGTCTACAGCCTTTGCATTGAGGGCTATCTGAAAACGGCTGTGGCGCTGAAGTTGCCTGTGAATGTGGAGTTGGTGGCATGTGAAACCCGCATGTGGAGCATTCGTTTGTGTGGGATGCTCTACCATGTTCATTCCTAGATAATGCACTCAAAGGGCACTAAGCATAGAGTGTGAAAACTGAGTTTCCTTGAGAGCTGCTTGGAAGCCTGATGGTGTGTGAAGTTAGTGAGCCAAATGGAGTTGTTCTCCCACAAGAACCACTCGGCTGATCCTTCTTCAATATGCCCTTCACCAACATGCAGTGTTTCCTGGATTGAATTAGCTCTCACACCAATATTTGCGTCTAGAGCCTTTGCATTGAGGGCTATCTGAAAACGGCTGTGGCGCTGAAGTTGCCTGTGAATGTGGAGTTGGTGGCATGTGAAACCCGCATGTGGAGCATTCGTTTGTGTGGGATGCTCTACCAGGTTCATTCCTAGATAATGCACTCAAAGGGCACTAAGCATAGAGTGTGAAAACTGAGTTTCCTTGAGAGCTGCTTGGAAGCCTGATGGTGTGTGAAGTTAGTGAGCCAAATGGAGTTGTTCTCCCACAAGAACCACTCGGCTGATCCTTCTTCAATACGTCCTTCACCAACATGCAGTGTTTCCTTGATTGAATTAGCTCTCACACCAATATTTGCGTCTAGAGCCTTTGCATTGAGGGCTATCTGAAAACGGCTGTGGCACTGAAGTTGCCTGTGAATGTGGAGTTGGTGGCATGTGAAACCCGCATGTGGAGCATTCGTTTGTGTGGGATGCTCTACCAGGTTCATTCCTAGATAATGCACTCAAAGGGCACTAAGCATAGAGTGTGAAAACTGAGATTCCTTGAGAGCTGCTTGAAAGTCTGATGGTGTGTGAAGTTAGTGAGCCAAATGGAGTTGTTCTCCCACAAGAACCACTCGGCTGATCCTTCTTCAATATGCCCTTCACCAACATGCAGTGTTTCCTTGATTGAATTAGCTCTCACACCAATATTTGCGTCTAGAGCCTTTGCATTGAGGGCTATCTGAAAACGGCTGTGGCGCTGAAGTTGCCTGTGAATGTGGAGTTGGTGGCATGTGAAACCCGCATGTGGAGCATTCGTTTGTGTGGGATGCTCTACCAGGTTTATTTCAGTCCTAGCGATACAAAGTGCACTAAGCATACAGTGTGAAAACTGAGTTTCCTTGAGAACTGCTTGGAAGCCTGATGGTGTGTGAAGTTAGCGAGCCAAATGGAGTTATTCTCCCACAAGAACCACTCGGCTGATCCTTCTTCAATATGCCCTTCACCAACATGCAGTGTTTCCTGGATTGAATTAGCTCTCACACCAATATTTGCGTCTAGAGCCTTTGCATTGAGGGCTATCTGAAAACGGCTGTGGCGCTGAAGTTGCCTGTGAATGTGGAGTTGGTGGCATGTGAAACCCGCATGTGGAGCATTCGTTTGTGTGGGATGCTCTACCATGTTCATTCCTAGATAATGCACTCAAAGGGCACTAAGCATAGAGTGTGAAAACTGAGTTTCCTTGAGAGCTGCTTGGAAGCCTGATGGTGTGTGAAGTTAGTGAGCCAAATGGAGTTGTTCTCCCACAAGAACCACTCGGCTGATGCTTCATCAATATGCCCTTCACCAACATGCAGTGTTTCCTGGATTGAATTAGCTCTCACACCAATATTTGCGTCTAGAGCCTTTGCATTGAGGGTTATCTGAAAACGGCTGTGGCGCTGAAGTTGCCTGTCAATTTGGAGTTGGTGGCATGTGAAACCCGCATGTGGAGCATTCGTTTGTGTGGGATGCTCTACCAGGTTCATTCCTAGATAATGCACTCAAAAGGGCACTAAGCATAGAGTGTGAAAACTGAGTTTCCTTGAGAGCTGCTTGGAAGCCTGATGGTGTGTGAAGTTAGTGAGCCAAATGGAGTTGTTCTCCCACAAGAACCACTCGGCTGATCCTTCTTCAATATGCCCTTCACCAACATGCAGTGTTTCCTTGATTGAATTAGCTCTCACACCAATATTTGCGTCTAGAGCCTTTGCATTGAGGGCTATCTGAAAACGGCTGTGGCGCTGAAGTTGCCTGTGAGTGTGGAGTTGGTGGCATGTGAAACCCGCATGTGGAGCATTCGTTTGTGTGGGATGCTCTACCAGGTTCATTCCTAGATAATGCACTCAAAAGGGCACTAAGCATAGAGTGTGAAAACTGAGTTTCCTTGAGAGCTGCTTGGAAGCCTGATGGTGTGTGAAGTTAGTGAGCCAAATGGAGTTGTTCTCCCACAAGAACCACTCGGCTGATCCTTCTTCAATACGTCCTTCACCAACATGCAGTGTTTCCTTGATTGAATTAGCTCTCACACCAATATTAGCGTCTAGAGCCTTTGCATTGAGGGCTATCTGAAAACGGCTGTGGCGCTGAAGTTGCCTGTGAATGTGGAGTTGGTGGCATGTGAAACCCGCATGTGGAGCATTCGTTTGTGTGGGATGCTCTACCAGGTTCATTCCTAGATAATGCACTCAAAGGGCACTAAGCATAGAGTGTGAAAACTGAGTTTCCTTGAGAGCTGCTTGGAAGCCTGATGGTGTGTGAAGTTAGTGAGCCAAATGGAGTTGTTCTCCCACAAGAACCACTCGGCTGATCCTTCTTCAATATGCCCTTCACCAACATGCAGTGTTTCCTTGATTGAATTAGCTCTCACACCAATATTTGCGTATAGAGCCTTTGCATTGAGGGCTATCTGAAAACGGCTGTGGCGCTGAAGTTGCCTGTGAATGTGGAGTTGGTGGCATGTGAAACCCGCATGTGGAGCATTCGTTTGTGTGGGATGCTCTACCAGGTTCATTTCAGTCCTAGCCATACAAGGGCACTAAGCATACAGTGTGAAAACTGAGTTTCCTTGAGAGCTGCTTGGAAGCCTGATGGTGTGTGAAGTTAGCGAGCCAAATGGAGTTGTTCTCCCACAAGAACCACTCGGCTGATCCTTCTTCAATATGCCCTTCACCAACATGCAGTGTTTCCTTGATTGAATTAGCTCTCACACCAATATTTGCGTCTAGAGCCTTTGCATTGAGGGCTATCTGAAAACGGCTGTGGCGCTGAAGTTGGCTGTGAGTGTGGAGTTGGTGGCATGTGAAACCCACATGTGGAGCATTCGTTTGTGTGGGATGCTCTACCAGGTTCATTCCTAGATAATGCACTCAAAAGGGCACTAAGCATAGAGTGTGAAAACTGAGTTTCCTTGAGAGCTGCTTGGAAGCCTGATGGTGTGTGAAGTTAGTGAGCCAAATGGAGTTGTTCTCCCACAAGAACCACTCGGCTGATCCTTCTTCAATATGCCCTTCACCAACATGCAGTGTTTCCTTGATTGAATTAGCTCTCACACCAATATTTGCGTCTAGAGCCTTTGCATTGAGGGCTATCTGAAAACGGCTGTGGCGCTGAAGTTGCCTGTGAATGTGGAGTTGGTGGCATGTGAAACCCGCATGTGGAGCATTCGTTTGTGTGGGATGCTCTACCAGGTTCATTTCAGTCCTAGCCATACAAAGGGCACTAAGCATAGAGTGTGAAAACTGAGTTTCCTTGAGAGCTGCTTGGAAGCCTGATGGTGTGTGAAGTTAGTGAGCCAAATGGAGTTGTTCTCCCACAAGAACCACTCGGCTGATCCTTCTTCAATATGCCCTTCACCAACATGCAGTGTTTCCTTGATTGAATTAGCTCTCACACCAATATTTGCGTCTAGAGCCTTTGCATTGAGGGCTATCTGAAAACGGCTGTGGCGCTGAAGTTGGCTGTGAGTGTGGAGTTGGTGGCATGTGAAACCCGCATGTGGAGCATTCGTTTGTGTGGGATGCTCTACCAGGTTCATTCCTAGATAATGCACTCAAAAGGGCACTAAGCATAGAGTGTGAAAACTGAGTTTCCTTGAGAGCTGCTTGGAAGCCTGATGGTGTGTGAAGTTAGTGAGCCAAATGGAGTTGTTCTCCCACAAGAACCACTCGGCTGATCCTTCTTCAATATGCCCTTCACCAACATGCAGTGTTTCCTTGATTGAATTAGCTCTCACACCAATATTTGCGTCTAGAGCCTTTGCATTGAGGGCTATCTGAAAACGGCTGTGGCGCTGAAGTTGCCTGTGAATGTGGAGTTGGTGGCATGTGAAACCCGCATGTGGAGCATTCGTTTGTGTCGGATGCTGACCAAGCTTCATTTCAGTCCTAGGCACACAAAGAGCACTAAGCATAGAGTGTGAAAACTGAGTTTCCTTGAGAGCTGCTTGGAAGCCTGATGGTGTGTGAAGTTAGTGAGCCAAATGGAGTTGTTCTCCCACAAGAACCACTCGGCTGATCCTTCTTCAATACGTCCTTCACCAACATGCAGTGTTTCCTGGATTGAATTAGCTCTCACACCAATATTTGCGTCTAGAGCCTTTGCATTGAGGGCTATCTGAAAACGGCTGTGGCGCTGAAGTTGCCTGTGAATGTGGAGTTGGTGGCATGTGAAAACCGCATGTGGAGCATTCGTTTGTGTGGGATGCTCTACCAGGTTCATTTCAGTCCTAGCCTTACAAAGGGCACTAAGTATAGAGTGTGAAAACTGAGTTTCCTTGAGAGCTGCTTGGAAGCCTGATGGTGTGTGAAGTTAGTGAGCCAAATGGAGTTGTTCTCCCACAAGAACCACTCGGCTGATCCTTCTTCAATATGCCCTTCACCAACATGCAGTGTTTCCTTGATTGAATTAGCTCTCACACCAATATTTGCGTCTAGAGCCTTTGCATTGAGGGCTATCTGAAAACGGCTGTGGCGCTGAAGTTGCCTGTGAATGTGGAGTTGGTGGCATGTGAAACCCGCATGTGGAGCATTCGTTTGTGTGGGATGCTCTACCAGGTTCATTCCTAGATAATGCACTGAAAAGGGCACTAAGCATAGAGTGTGAAAACTGAGTTTCCTTGAGAGCTGCTTGGAAGCCTGATGGTGTGTGAAGTTAGTGAGCCAAATGGAGTTGTTCTCCCACAAGAACCACTCGGCTGATCCTTCTTCAATAGGCCCTTCACCAACATGCAGTGTTTCCTTGATTGAATTAGCTCTCACACCAATATTTGCGTCTAGAGCCTTTGCATTGAGGGCTATCTGAAAACGGCTGTGGCGCTGAAGTTGCCTGTGAATGTGGAGTTGGTGGCATGTGAAACCCGCATGTGGAGCATTCGTTTGTGTGGGATGCTCTACCAGGTTCATTTCAGTCCTAGCCATACAAAGGGCACTAAGCATACAGTGTGAAAACTGAGTTTCCTTGAGAGCTGCTTGGAAGCCTGATGGTGTGTGAAGTTAGCGAGCCAAATGGAGTTGTTCTCCCACAAGAACCACTCGGCTGATCCTTCTTCAATATGCCCTTCACCAACATGCAGTGTTTCCTTGATTGAATTAGCTCTCACACCAATATTTGCGTCTACAGCCTTTGCATTGAGGGCTATCTGAAAACGGCTGTGGCGCTGAAGTTGCCTGTGAATGTGGAGTTGGTGGCATGTGAAACCCGCATGTGGAGCATTCGTTTGTGTGGGATGCTCTACCAGATTCATTCCTAGATAATGCACTCAAAGGGCACTAAGCATAGAGTGTGAAAACTGAGTTTCCTTGAGAGCTGCTTGGAAGCCTGATGGTGTGTGAAGTTAGTGAGCCAAATGGAGTTGTTCTCCCACAAGAACCACTCGGCTGATGCTTCTTCAATATGCCCTTCACCAACATGCAGTGTTTCCTTGATTGAATTAGCTCTCACACCAATATTTGCGTCTAGAGCCTTTGCATTGAGGGCTATCTGAAAACGGCTGTGGCGCTGAAGTTGCCTGTGAATGTGGAGTTGGTGGCATGTGAAACCCGCATGTGGAGCATTCGTTTGTGTGGGATGCTCTACCAGGTTCATTCCTAGATAATGCACTCAAAAGGGCACTAAGCATAGAGTGTGAAAACTGAGTTTCCTTGAGAGCTGCTCGGAAGCCTGATGGTGTGTGAAGTTAGTGAGCCAAATGGAGTTGTTCTCCCACAAGAACCACTCGGCTGATCCTTCTTCAATAGGCCCTTCACCAACATGCAGTGTTTCCTGGATTGAATTAGCTCTCACACCAATATTTGCGTCTAGAGCCTTTGCATTGAGGGCTATCTGAAAACGGCTGTGGCGCTGAAGTTGCCTGTGAATGTGGAGTTGGTGGCATGTGAAACCCGCATGTGGAGCATTCGTTTGTGTAGGATGCTCTACCAGGTTCATTTCAGTCCTAGCCATACAAAGGGCACTAAGCATAGAGTGTGAAAACTGAGTTTCCTTGAGAGCTGCTTGGAAGCCTGATGGTGTGTGAAGTTAGTGAGCCAAATGGAGTTGTTCTCCCACAAGAACCACTCGGCTGATCCTTCTTCAATATGCCCTTCACCAACATGCAGTGTTTCCTTGATTGAATTAGCTCTCACACCAATATTTGCGTCTAGAGCCTTTGCATTGAGTTCTATCTGAAAACAGCTGTGGCGCTGAAGTTGCCTGTGAATGTGGAGTTGGTGGCATGTGAAACCCGCATGTGGAGCATTCGTTTGTGTGGGATGCTGACCAAGCTTCATTTTAGTCCTAGGCACACAAAGAGCACTAAGCATAGAGTGTGAAAACTGAGTTTCCTTGAGAGCTGCTTGGAAGCTTGATGGTGTGTGAAGTTAGTGAGCCAAATGGAGTTGTTCTCCCACAAGAACCACTCGGCTGATCCTTCTTCAATATGCCCTTCACCAACATGCTTTGTTTCCTTGATTGAATTAGCTCTCACACCAATATTTGCGTCTAGAGCCTTTGCATTGAGGGCTATCTGAAAACGGCTGTGTCGCTGAAGTTGCCTGTTTATGTGGAGTTGGTGGCATGTCAAATCCGCATGTGGAGCATTCGTTTGTGTGGGATGCTCTACCAGGTTCATTCCTAGATAATGCACTCAAAGGGCACTAAGCATAGAGTGTGAAAACTGAGTTTCCTTGAGAGCTGCTTGGAAGCCTGATGGTGTGTGAAGTTAGTGAGCCAAATGGAGTTGTTCTCCCACAAGAACCACTCGGCTGATCCTTCTTCAATATGCCCTTCACCAACATGCAGTGTTTCCTTGATTGAATTAGCTCTCACACCAATATTTACGTCTAGAGCCTTTGCATTGAGGGCTATCTGAAAACGGCTGTGGCGCTGAAGTTGCCTGTGAATGTGGAGTTGGTGGCATGTGAAACCCGCATGTGGAGCATTTGTTTGTGTGTGATGCTCTACCAGGTTCATTTCAGTCCTACCCATACAAAGGGCACTAAGCATAGAGTGTGAAAACTGAGTTTCCTTGAGAGCTGCTTGGAAGCCTGATGGTGTGTGAAGTTAGTGAGCCAAATGGAGTTGTTCTCCCACAAGAATCACTCGGCTGATCCTTCTTCAATATGCCCTTCACCAACATGCAGTGTTTCCTGGATTGAATTAGCTCTCACACCAATATTTGCGTCTAGAGCCTTTGCATTGAGGGCTATCTGAAAACGGCTGTGACGCTGAAGTTGCCTGTGAGTGTGGAGTTGGTGGCATGTGAAACCTGCATGTGGAGCATTCGTTTGTGTGGGATGCTCTACCATGTTCATTCCTAGATAATGCACTCAAAGGGCACTAAGCATAGAGTGTGAAAACTGAGTTTCCTTGAGAGCTGCTTGGAAGCCTGATGGTGTGTGAAGTTAGTGAGCCAAATGGAGTTGTTCTCCCACAAGAACCACTCGGCTGATCCTTCTTCAATATGCCCTTCACCAACATGCAGTGTTTCCTTGATTGAATTAGCTCTCACACCAATATTTGCGTCTAGAGCCTTTGCATTGAGGGCTATCTGAAAACGGCTGTGGCGCTGAAGTTGCCTGTGAATGTGGAGTTGGTGGCATGTGAAACCCGCATGTGGAGCATTCGTTTGTGTGGGATGCTCTACCAGGTTCATTTCAGTCCTAGGCACACAAAGAGTACTAAGTATAGAGTGTGAAAACTGAGTTTCCTTGAGAGCTGCTTGGAAGCCTGATGGTGTGTGAAGTTAGTGAGCCAAATGGAGTTGTTCTCCCACAAGAACCACTCGGCTGATCCTTCTTCAATATGCCCTTCACCAACATGCAGTGTTTCCTTGATTGAATTAGCTCTCACACCAATATTTGCGTCTAGAGCCTTTGCATTGAGGGCTATCTGAAAACGGCTGTGGCGCTGAAGTTGCCTGTGAATGTGGAGTTGGTGGCATGTGAAACCCGCATGTGGAGCATTCGTTTGTGTGGGATGCTCTACCAGGTTCATTCCTAGATAATGCACTCAAAAGGGCACTAAGCATAGAGTGTGAAAACTGAGTTTCCTTGAGAGCTGCTTGGAAGCCTGATGGTGTGTGAAGTTAGTGAGCCAAATGGAGTTGTTCTCCCACAAGAACCACTCGGCTGATCCTTCTTCAATAGGCCCTTCACCAACATGCAGTGTTTCCTTGATTGAATTAGCTCTCACACCAATATTTGCGTCTAGAGCCTTTGCATTGAGGGCTATCTGAAAACGGCTGTGGCGCTGAAGTTGCCTGTAAATGTGCAGTTGGTGGCATGTGAAACCCGCATGTGGAGCATTTGTTTGTGTGGGATGCTGACCAAGCTTCATTTCAGTCCTAGGCACACAAAGAGCACTAAGCATAGAGTGTGAAAACTGAGTTTCCTTGAGAGCTGCTTGGAAGCCTGATGGTGTGTGAAGTTAGTGAGCCAAATGGAGTTGTTCTCCCACAAGAACCACTCCGCTGATCCTTCTTCAATATGCCCTTCACCAACATGCAGTGTTTCCTTGATTGAATTAGCTCTCACACCAATATTTGCGTCTAGAGCCTTTGCATTGAGGGCTATCTGAAAACGGCTGTGGCGCTGAAGTTGCCTGTGAATGTGGAGTTGGTGGCATGTCAAATCCGCATGTGGAGCATTCGTTTGTGTGGGATGCTCTACCAGGTTCATTCCTAGATAATGCACTCAAAGGGCACTAAGCATAGAGTGTGAAAACTGAGTTTCCTTGAGAGCTGCTTGGAAGCCTGATGGTGTGTGAAGTTAGTGAGCCAAATGGAGTTGTTCTCCCACAAGAACCACTCGGCTGATCCTTCTTCAATATGCCCTTCACCAACATGCAGTGTTTCCTGGATTGAATTAGCTCTCACACCAATATTTGCGTCTAGAGCCTTTGCATTGAGGGCTATCTGAAAACGGCTGTGGCGCTGAAGTTGCTTGTGAATGTGGAGTTGGTGGCATGTGAAACCCGCCTGTGGAGCATTCGTTTGTGTGGGATGCTCTACCAGGTTCATTTCAGTCCTAGCCATACAAAGGGCACTAAGCATAGAGTGTGAAAACTGAGTTTCCTTGAGAGCTGCTAGGAAGCCTGATGGTGTGTGAAGTTAGTGAGCCAAATGGAGTTGTTCTCCCACAAGAACCACTCGGCTGATCCTTCTTCAATATGCCCTTCACCAACATGCAGTGTTTAATTGATTGAATTAGCTCTCACACCAATATTTGCGTCTAGAGCCTTTGCATTGAGGGCTATCTGAAAACGGCTGTGGCGCTGAAGTTGCCTGTAAATGTGCAGTTGGTGGCATGTGAAACCCGCATGTGGAGCATTCGTTTGTGTGGGATGCTCTACCAGGTTCATTTCAGTCCTACCCATACAAAGGGCACTAAGCATAGAGTGTGAAAACTGAGTTTCCTTGAGAGCTGCTAGGAAGCCTGATGGTGTGTGAAGTTAGAGAGCCAAATGGAGTTGTTCTCCCACAAGAATCACTCGGCTGATCCTTCTTCAATATGCCCTTCACCAACATGCAGTGTTTCCTTGATTGAATTAGCTCTCACACCAATATTTGCGTCTAGAGCCTTTGCATTGAGTTCTATCTGAAAACAGCTGTGGCGCTGAAGTTGCCTGTGAATGTGGAGTTGGTGGCATGTGAAACCCGCATGTGGAGCATTCGTTTGTGTGGGATGCTGACCAAGCTTCATTTCAGTCCTAGGCACACAAAGAGCACTAAGCATAGAGTGTGAAAACTGAGTTTCCTTGAGAGCTGCTTGGAAGCTTGATGGTGTGTGAAGTTAGTGAGCCAAATGGAGTTGTTCTCCCACAAGAACCACTCGGCTGATCCTTCTTCAATATGCCCTTCACCAACATGCTTTGTTTCCTTGATTGAATTAGCTCTCACACCAATATTTGCGTCTAGAGCCTTTGCATTGAGGGCTATCTGAAAACGGCTGTGTCGCTGAAGTTGCCTGTTTATGTGGAGTTGGTGGCATGTCAAATCCGCATGTGGAGCATTCGTTTGTGTGGGATGCTCTACCAGGTTCATTCCTAGATAATGCACTCAAAGGGCACTAAGCATAGAGTGTGAAAACTGAGTTTCCTTGAGAGCTGCTTGGAAGCCTGATGGTGTGTGAAGTTAGTGAGCCAAATGGAGTTGTTCTCCCACAAGAACCACTCGGCTGATCCTTCTTCAATATGCCCTTCACCAACATGCAGTGTTTCCTTGATTGAATTAGCTCTCACACCAATATTTACGTCTAGAGCCTTTGCATTGAGGGCTATCTGAAAACGGCTGTGGCGCTGAAGTTGCCTGTGAATGTGGAGTTGGTGGCATGTGAAACCCGCATGTGGAGCATTTGTTTGTGTGTGATGCTCTACCAGGTTCATTTCAGTCCTACCCATACAAAGGGCACTAAGCATAGAGTGTGAAAACTGAGTTTCCTTGAGAGCTGCTTGGAAGCCTGATGGTGTGTGAAGTTAGTGAGCCAAATGGAGTTGTTCTCCCACAAGAATCACTCGGCTGATCCTTCTTCAATATGCCCTTCACCAACATGCAGTGTTTCCTGGATTGAATTAGCTCTCACACCAATATTTGTGTCTAGAGCCTTTGCATTGAGGGCTATCTGAAAACGGCTGTGACGCTGAAGTTGCCTGTGAATGTGGAGTTGGTGGCATGTGAAACCTGCATGTGGAGCATTCGTTTGTGTGGGATGCTCTACCATGTTCATTCCTAGATAATGCACTCAAAGGGCACTAAGCATAGAGTGTGAAAACTGAGTTTCCTTGAGAGCTGCTTGGAAGCCTGATGGTGTGTGAAGTTAGTGAGCCAAATGGAGTTGTTCTCCCACAAGAACCACTCGGCTGATCCTTCTTCAATATGCCCTTCACCAACATGCAGTGTTTCCTTGATTGAATTAGCTCTCACACCAATATTTGCGTCTAGAGCCTTTGCATTGAGGGCTATCTGAAAACGGCTGTGGCGCTGAAGTTGCCTGTGAATGTGGAGTTGGTGGCATGTGAAACCCGCATGTGGAGCATTCGTTTGTGTGGGATGCTCTACCAGGTTCATTTCAGTCCTAGGCACACAAAGAGTACTAAGTATAGAGTGTGAAAACTGAGTTTCCTTGAGAGCTGCTTGGAAGCCTGATGGTGTGTGAAGTTAGTGAGCCAAATGGAGTTGTTCTCCCACAAGAACCACTCGGCTGATCCTTCTTCAATATGCCCTTCACCAACATGCAGTGTTTCCTTGATTGAATTAGCTCTCACACCAATATTTGCGTATAGAGCCTTTGCATTGAGGGCTATCTGAAAACGGCTGTGGCGCTGAAGTTGCCTGTGAATGTGGAGTTGGTGGCATGTGAAACCCGCATGTGGAGCATTCGTTTGTGTGGGATGCTCTACCAGGTTCATTCCTAGATAATGCACTCAAAAGGGCACTAAGCATAGAGTGTGAAAACTGAGTTTCCTTGAGAGCTGCTTGGAAGCCTGATGGTGTGTGAAGTTAGTGAGCCAAATGGAGTTGTTCTCCCACAAGAACCACTCGGCTGATCCTTCTTCAATATGCCCTTCACCAACATGCAGTGTTTCCTTGATTGAATTAGCTCTCACACCAATATTTGCGTCTAGAGCCTTTGCATTGAGGGCTATCTGAAAACGGCTGTGGCGCTGAAGTTGCCTGTAAATGTGCAGTTGGTGGCATGTGAAACCCGCATGTGGAGCATTTGTTTGTGTGGGATGCTGACCAAGCTTCATTTCAGTCCTAGGCACACAAAGAGCACTAAGCATAGAGTGTGAAAACTGAGTTTCCTTGAGAGCTGCTTGGAAGCCTGATGGTGTGTGAAGTTAGTGAGCCAAATGGAGTTGTTCTCCCACAAGAACCACTCCGCTGATCCTTCTTCAATATGCCCTTCACCAACATGCAGTGTTTCCTTGATTGAATTAGCTCTCACACCAATATTTGCGTCTAGAGCCTTTGCATTGAGGGCTATCTGAAAACGGCTGTGGCGCTGAAGTTGCCTGTGAATGTGGAGTTGGTGGCATGTCAAATCCGCATGTGGAGCATTCGTTTGTGTGGGATGCTCTACCAGGTTCATTCCTAGATAATGCACTCAAAGGGCACTAAGCATAGAGTGTGAAAACTGAGTTTCCTTGAGAGCTCCTTGGAAGCCTGATGGTGTGTGAAGTTAGTGAGCCAAATGGAGTTGTTCTCCCACAAGAACCACTCGGCTGATCCTTCTTCAATATGCCCTTCACCAACATGCAGTGTTTCCTTGATTGAATTAGCTCTCACACCAATATTTGCGTCTAGAGCCTTTGCATTGAGGGCTATCTGAAAACGGCTGTGGCGCTGAAGTTGCCTGTAAATGTGCAGTTGGTGGAATGTGAAACCCGCATGTGGAGCATTCGTTTGTGTGGGATGCTCTACCAGGTTCATTTCAGTCCTACCCATACAAAGGGCACTAAGCATAGAGTGTGAAAACTGAGTTTCCTTGAGAGCTGCTTGGAAGCCTGATGGTGTGTGAAGTTAGTGAGCCAAATGGAGTTGTTCTCCCACAAGAACCACTCGGCTGATCCTTCTTCAATATGCCCTTCATCAACATGCAGTGTTTCCTTGATTGAATTAGCTCTCACACCAATATTTGCGTATAGAGCCTTTGCATTGAGGGCTATCTGAAAACGGCTGTGACGCTGAAGTTGCCTGTGAGTGTGGAGTTGGTGGCATGTGAAACCTGCATGTGGAGCATTCGTTTGTGTGGGATGCTCTACCATGTTCATTCCTAGATAATGCACTCAAAGGGCACTAAGCATAGAGTGTGAAAACTGAGTTTCCTTGAGAGCTGCTTGGAAGCCTGATGGTGTGTGAAGTTAGTGAGCCAAATGGAGTTGTTCTCCCACAAGAACCACTCGGCTGATCCTTCTTCAATATGCCCTTCACCAACATGCAGTGTTTCCTTGATTGAATTAGCTCTCACACCAATATTTGCGTCTAGAGCCTTTGCATTGAGGGCTATCTGAAAACGGCTGTGGCGCTGAAGTTGCCTGTGAATGTGGAGTTGGTGGCATGTGAAACCCGCATGTGGGGCATTCGTTTGTGTGGGATGCTGACCAAGCTTCATTTTAGTCCTAGGCACACAAAGAGCACTAAGCATAGAGTGTGAAAACTGAGTTTCCTTGAGAGCTGCTTGGAAGCCTGATGGTGTGTGAAGTTAGTGAGCCAAATGGAGTTGTTCTCCCACAAGAACCACTCGGCTGATCCTTCTTCAATATGCCCTTCACCAACATGCAGTGTTTCCTTGATTGAATTAGCTCTCACACCAATATTTGCGTATAGAGCCTTTGCATTGAGGGCTATCTGAAAACGGCTGTGACGCTGAAGTTGCCTGTGAGTGTGGAGTTGGTGGCATGTGAAACCTGCATGTGGAGCATTCGTTTGTGTGGGATGCTCTACCATGTTCATTCCTAGATAATGCACTCAAAGGGCACTAAGCATAGAGTGTGAAAACTGAGTTTCCTTGAGAGCTGCTTGGAAGCCTGATGGTGTGTGAAGTTAGTGAGCCAAATGGAGTTGTTCTCCCACAAGAACCACTCGGCTGATCCTTCTTCAATATGCCCTTCACCAACATGCAGTGTTTCCTTGATTGAATTAGCTCTCACACCAATATTTGCGTCTAGAGCCTTTGCATTGAGGGCTATCTGAAAACGGCTGTGGCGCTGAAGTTGCCTGTGAGTGTGGAGTTGGTGGCATGTGAAACCTGCATGTGGAGCATTCGTTTGTGTGGGATGCTCTACCATGTTCATTCCTAGATAATGCACTCAAAGGGCACTAAGCATAGAGTGTGAAAACTGAGTTTCCTTGAGAGCTGCTTGGAAGCCGGATGGTGTGTGAAGTTAGTGAGCCAAATGGAGTTGTTCTCCCACAAGAACCACTCGGCTGATCCTTCTTCAATATGCCCTTCACCAACATGCAGTGTTTCCTTGATTGAATTAGCTCTCACACCAATATTTGCGTCTAGAGCCTTTGCATTGAGGGCTATCTGAAAACGGCTGTGGCGCTGAAGTTGCCTGTGAATGTGGAGTTGGTGGCATGTGAAACCCGCATGTGGAGCATTCGTTTGTGTTTGATGCTCAACCAGGTTCATTTCAGTCCTAGCCTTACAAAGGGCACTAAGTATAGAGTGTGAAAACTGAGTTTGCTTGAGAGCTGCTTGGAAGCCTGATGGTGTGTGAAGTTAGTAAGCCAAATGGAGTTGTTCTCCCACAAGAACCACTCGGCTGATGCTTCTTCAATATGCCCTTCACCAACATGCAGTGTTTCCTTGATTGAATTAGCTCTCACACCAATATTTGCGTCTAGAGCCTTTGCATTGAGGGCTATCTGAAAACGGCTGTGGCGCTGAAGTTGCCTGTGAATGTGGAGTTGGTGGCATGTGAAACCCGCATGTGGAGCATTCGTTTGTGTGGGATGCTCTACCAGGTTCATTTCAGTCCTAGCCATACAAAGGGCACTAAGCATAGAGTGTGAAAACTGAGTTTCCTTGAGAGCTGCTTGGAAGCCTGATGGTGTGTGAAGTTAGTGAGCCAAATGGAGTTGTTCTCCCACAAGAATCACTCGGATGATCCTTCTTCAATATGCCCTTCACCAACATGCAGTGTTTCCTTGATTGAATTAGCTCTCACACCAATATTTGCGTCTAGAGCCTTTGCATTGAGGGCTATCTGAAAACGGCTGTGACGCTGAAGTTGCCTGTGAGTGTGGAGTTGGTGGCATGTGAAACCTGCATGTGGAGCATTCGTTTGTGTGGGATGCTCTACCAGGTTCATTCCTAGATAATGCACTCAAAGGGCACTAAGCATAGAGTGTGAAAACTGAGTTTCCTTGAGAGCTGCTTGGAAGCCTGATGGTGTGTGAAGTTAGTGAGCCAAATGGAGTTGTTCTCCCACAAGAACCACTCGGCTGATCCTTCTTCAATATGCCCTTCACCAACATGCAGTGTTTCCTTGATTGAATTAGCTCTCACACCAATATTTGCGTCTAGAGCCTTTGCATTGAGGGCTATCTGAAAAAGGCTGTGGCGCTGAAGTTGCCTGTGAATGTGGAGTTGGTGGCATGTGAAACCCGCATGTGGAGCATTCGTTTGTGTGGGATGCTCTACCAGGTTCATTTCAGTCCTTGCCATGAAAAGGGCACTAAGCATAGAGTGTGAAAACTGAGTTTCCTTGAGAGCTGCTTGAAAGCCTGATGGTGTGTGAAGTTAGTGAGCCAAATGGAGTTGTTCTCCCACAAGAATCACTCGGCTGATCCTTCTTCAATATGCCCTTCACCAACATGCAGTGTTTCCTTGATTGAATTAGCTCTCACACCAATATTTGCGTCTAGAGCCTTTGCATTGAGGGCTATCTGAAAACGGCTGTGACGCTGAAGTTGCCTGTGAGTGTGGAGTTGGTGGCATGTGAAACCTGCATGTGGAGCATTCGTTTGTGTGGGATGCTCTACCATGTTCATTCCTAGATAATGCACTCAAAGGGCACTAAGCATAGAGTGTGAAAACTGAGTTTCCTTGAGAGCTGCTTGGAAGCCTGATGGTGTGTGAAGTTAGTGAGCCAAATGGAGTTGTTCTCCCACAAGAACCACTCGGCTGATCCTTCTTCAATATGCCCTTCACCAACATGCAGTGTTTCCTTGATTGAATTAGCTCTCACACCAATATTTGCGTCTAGAGCCTTTGCATTGAGGGCTATCTGAAAACGGCTGTGGCGCTGAAGTTGCCTGTGCGTGTGGAGTTGGTGGCATGTGAAACCCGCATGTGGAGCATTCGTTTGTGTGGGATGCTCTACCAGGTTCATTTCAGTCCTACCCATACAAAGGGCACTAAGCATAGAGTGTGAAAACTGAGTTTCCTTGAGAGCTGCTTGGAAGCCTGATGGTGTGTGAAGTTAGTGAGCCAAATAGAGTTGTTCTCCCACAAGAATCACTCGGCTGATCCTTCTTCAATATGCCCTTCACCAACATGCAGTGTTTCCTTGATTGAATTAGCTCTCACACCAATATTTGCGTCTAGAGCCTTTGCATTGAGGGCTATCTGAAAACGGCTGTGGCGCTGAAGTTGCCTGTAAATGTGCAGTTGGTGGCATGTGAAACCCGCATGTGGAGCATTCGTTTGTGTGGGATGCTCTACCAGGTTCATTTCAGTCCTACCCATACAAAGGGCACTAAGCATAGAGTGTGAAAACTGAGTTTCCTTGAGAGCTGCTTGGAAGCCTGATGGTGTGTGAAGTTAGTGAGCCAAATGGAGTTGTTCTCCCACAAGAATCACTCGGCTGATCCTTCTTCAATATGCCCTTCACCAACATGCAATGTTTCCTTGATTGAATTAGCTCTCACACCAATATTTGCGTCTAGAGCCTTTGCATTGAGGGCTATCTGAAAACGGCTGTGACGCTGAAGTTGCCTGTGAGTGTGGAGTTGGTGGCATGTGAAACCTGCATGTGGAGCATTCGTTTGTGTGGGATGCTCTACCATGTTCATTCCTAGATAATGCACTCAAAGGGCACTAAGCATAGAGTGTGAAAACTGAGTTTCCTTGAGAGCTGCTTGGAAGCCTGATGGTGTGTGAAGTTAGTGAGCCAAATGGAGTTGTTCTCCCACAAGAACCACTCGGCTGATCCTTCTTCAATATGCCCTTCACCAACATGCAGTGTTTCCTTGATTGAATTAGCTCTCACACCAATATTTGCGTCTAGAGCCTTTGCATTGAGGGCTATCTGAAAACGGCTGTGGCGCTGAAGTTGCCTGTGAGTGTGGAGTTGGTGGCATGTGAAACCTGCATGTGGAACATTCGTTTGTGTGGGATGCTCTACCATGTTCATTCCTAGATAATGCACTCAAAAGGCACTAAGCATAGAGTGTGAAAACTGAGTTTCCTTGAGAGCTGCTTGGAAGCCTGATGGTGTGTGAAGTTAGTGAGCCAAATGGAGTTGTTCTCCCACAAGAACCACTCGGCTGATCCTTCTTCAATATGCCCTTCACCAACATGCAGTGTTTCCTTGATTGAATTAGCTCTCACACCAATATTTGCGTCTAGAGCCTTTGCATTGAGGGCTATCTGAAAACGGCTGTGGCGCTGAAGTTGCCTGTGCATGTGGAGTTGGTGGCATGTGAAACCCGCATGTGGAGCATTCGTTTGTGTGGGATGCTCTACCAGGTTCATTTCAGTCCTACCCATACAAAGGGCACTAAGCATAGAGTGTGAAAACTGAGTTTCCTTGAGAGCTGCTTGGAAGCCTGATGGTGTGTGAAGTTAGTGAGCCAAATGGAGTTGTTCTCCCACAAGAATCACTCGGCTGATCCTTCTTCAATATGCCCTTCACCAACATGCAGTGTTTCCTTGATTGAATTAGCTCTCACACCAATATTTGCGTCTAGAGCCTTTGCATTGAGGGCTATCTGAAAACGGCTGTGGCGCTGAAGTTGCCTGTGAGTGTGGAGGTGGTGGCATGTGAAACGCGCATGTGGAGCATTCGTTTGTGTGGGATGCTCTACCATGTTCATTCCTAGATAATGCACTCAAAGGGCACTAAGCATAGAGTGTGAAAACTGAGTTTCCTTGAGAGCTGCTTGGAAGCCTGATGGTGTGTGAAGTTAGTGAGCCAAATGGAGTTGTTCTCCCACAAGAACCACTCGGCTGATCCTTCTTCAATATGC
Source organism: Ochotona princeps (assembly GCF_030435755.1). Classification (NCBI taxonomy): domain Eukaryota; kingdom Metazoa; phylum Chordata; class Mammalia; order Lagomorpha; family Ochotonidae; genus Ochotona; species Ochotona princeps. The sequence goes on along the minus strand of NW_026697151.1, from coordinate 510,487 downwards.
CCTTCACCAACATGCAGTGTTTCCTTGATTGAATTAGCTCTCACACAAATATTTGCGTCTAGAGCCTTTGCATTGAGGGCTATCTGAAAACGGCTGTGGCGCTGAAGTTGCCTGTGAATGTGGAGTTGGTGGCATGTGAAACCCGCATGTGGAGCATTCGTTTGTGTGGGATGCTCTACCATGTTCATTCCTAGATAATGCACTCAAAGGGCACTAAGCATAGAGTGTGAAAACTGAGTTTCCTTGATAGCTGCTTGGAAGCCTGATGGTGTGTGAAGTTAGTGAGCCAAATGGAGTTGTTCTCCCACAAGAACCACTCGGCTGATCCTTCTTCAATATGCCCTTCACCAACATGCAGTGTTTCCTTGATTGAATTAGCTCTCACACCAATATTTGCGTCTAGAGCCTTTGCATTGAGGGCTATCTGAAAACGGCTGTGGCGCTGAAGTTGCCTGTGAGTGTGGAGGTGGTGGCATGTGAAACCTTCATGTGGAGCATTCGTTTGTGTGTAATGCTCTACCAGGTTCATTCCTAGATAATGCACTCAAAGGGCACTAAACATAGAGTGTGAAAACTGAGTTTCCTTGAGAGCTGCTTGGAAGCCTGATGGTGTGTGAAGTTAGTGAGCCAAATGGAGTTGTTCTCCCACAAGAACCACTCGGCTGATCCTTCTTCAATATGCCCTTCACCAACATGCAGTGTTTCCTTGATTGAATTAGCTCTCACACCAATATTTGCGTCTAGAGCCTTTGCATTGAGGGCTATCTGAAAACGGCTGTGGCGCTGAAGTTGCCTGTGAATGTGGAGTTGGTGGCATGTGAAACCCGCATGTGGAGCATTCGTTTGTGTGGGATGCTCTACCAGGTTCATTCCTAGATAATGCACTCAAAGGGCACTAAGCATAGATTGTGAAAACTGAGTTTCCTTGAGAGCTGCTTGGAAGCCTGATGGTGTGTGAAGTTAGTGAGCCAAATGGAGTTGTTCTCCCACAAGAACCACTCGGCTGATCCTTCTTCAATATGCCCTTCACCAACATGCAGTGTTTCCTTGATTGAATTAGCTCTCACACCAATATTTGCGTCTAGAGCCTTTGCATTGAGGGCTATCTGAAAACGGCTGTGGCGCTGAAGTTGCCTGTGAATGTGGAGTTGGTGGCATGTGAAACCCGCATGTGGAGCATTCGTTTGTGTGGGATGCTCTACCAGGTTCATTTCAGTCCTACCCATACAAAGGGCACTAAGCATAGAGTGTGAAAACTGAGTTTCCTTGAGAGCTGCTTGGAAGCCTGATGGTGTGTGAAGTTAGTGAGCCAAATGGAGTTGTTCTCCCACAAGAACCACTCGGCTGATCCTTCTTCAATATGCCCTTCACCAACATGCAGTGTTTCCTTGATTGAATTAGCTCTCACATCAATATTTGCGTCTAGAGCCTTTGCATTGAGGGCTATCTGAAAACGGCTGTGGCGCTGAAGTTGCCTGTGAATGTGGAGTTGGTGGCATGTGAAACCCGCATGTGGAGCATTCGTTTGTGTGGGATGCTCTACCAGGTTCATTCCTAGATAATGCACTCAAAGGGCACTAAGCATAGAGTGTGAAAACTGAGTTTCCTTGAGAGCTGCTTGGAAGCCTGATGGTGTGTGAAGTTAGTGAGCCAAATGGAGTTGTTCTCCCACAAGAACCACTCGGCTTATCCTTCTTCAATATGCCCTTCACCAACATGCAGTGTTTCCTTGATTGAATTAGCTCTCACACCAATATTTGCCTCTAGAGCCTTTGCATTGAGGGCTATCTGAAAACGGCTGTGGCGCTGAAGTTGCCTGTGAATGTGGAGTTGGTGGCATGTGAAACCCGCATGTGGAGCATTCGTTTGTGTGGGATGCTCTACCAGGTTCATTCCTAGATAATGCACTCAAAGGGCACTAAGCATAGATTGTGAAAACTGAGTTTCCTTGAGAGCTGCTTGGAAGCCTGATGGTGTGTGAAGTTAGTGAGCCAAATGGAGTTGTTCTCCCACAAGAACCACTCGGCTGATCCTTCTTCAATATGCCCTTCACCAACATGCAGTGTTTCCTTGATTGAATTAGCTCTCACACCAATATTTGCGTCTAGAGCCTTTGCATTGAGGGCTATCTGAAAACGGCTGTGGCGCTGAAGTTGCCTGTGAATGTGGAGTTGGTGGCATGTGAAACCCGCATGTGGAGCATTCGTTTGTGTGGGATGCTCTACCAGGTTCATTTCAGTCCTAGCCATACAAAGGGCACTAAGCATAGAGTGTGAAAACTGAGTTTCCTTGAGAGCTGCTTGGAAGCCTGATGGTGTGTGAAGTTAGTGAGCCAAATGGAGTTGTTCTCCCACAAGAACCACTCGGCTGATCCTTCTTCAATATGCCCTTCACCAACATGCAGTGTTTCCTTGATTGAATTAGCTCTCACATCAATATTTGCGTCTAGAGCCTTTGCATTGAGGGCTATCTGAAAACGGCTGTGGCGCTGAAGTTGCCTGTGAATGTGGAGTTGGTGGCATGTGAAACCCGCATGTGGAGCATTCGTTTGTGTGGGATGCTCTACCAGGTTCATTCCTAGATAATGCACTCAAAGGGCACTAAGCATAGAGTGTGAAAACTGAGTTTCCTTGAGAGCTGCTTGGAAGCCTGATGGTGTGTGAAGTTAGTGAGCCAAATGGAGTTGTTCTCCCACAAGAACCACTCGGCTTATCCTTCTTCAATATGCCCTTCACCAACATGCAGTGTTTCCTTGATTGAATTAGCTCTCACACCAATATTTGCGTCTAGAGCCTTTGCATTGAGGGCTATCTGAAAACGGCTGTGGCGCTGAAGTTGCCTGTGAATGTGGAGTTGGTGGCATGTGAAACCCGCATGTGGAGCATTCGTTTGTGTGGGATGCTCTACCAGGTTCATTCCTAGATCATGCACTCAAAGGGCACTAAGCATAGAGTGTGAAAACTGAGTTTCCTTGAGAGCTGCTTGGAAGCCTGATGGTGTGTGAAGTTAGTGAGCCAAATGGAGTTGTTCTCCCACAAGAACCACTCGGCTGATCCTTCTTCAATATGCCCTTCACCAACATGCAGTGTTTCCTTGATTGAATTAGCTCTCACACCAATATTTGCGTCTAGAGCCTTTGCATTGAGGGCTATCTGAAAACGGCTGTGGCGCTGAAGTTGCCTGTGAATGTGGAGTTGGTGGCATGTGAAACCCGCATGTGGAGCATTCGTTTGTGTGGGATGCTCTACCAGGTTCATTTCAGTCCTAGCCATACAAAGGGCACTAAGCATAGAGTGTGAAAACTGAGTTTCCTTGAGAGCTGCTTGGAAGCCTGATGGTGTGTGAAGTTAGTGAGCCAAATGGAGTTGTTCTCCCACAAGAACCACTCGGCTGATTCTTCTTCAATATGCCCTTCACCAACATGCAGTGTTTCCTTGATTGAATTAGCTCTCACACCAATATTTGCGTCTAGAGCCTTTGCATTGAGGGCTATCTGAAAACGGCTGTGGCGCTGAAGTTGCCTGTGAATGTGGAGTTGGTGGCATGTGAAACCCGCATGTGGAGCATTCGTTTGTGTGGGATGCTCTACCAGGTTCATTCCTAGATAATGCACTCAAAGGGCACTAAGCATAGAGTGTGAAAACTGAGTTTCCTTGAGAGCTGCTTGGAAGCCTGAAGGTGTGTGAAGTTAGTGAGCCAAATGGAGTTGTTCTCCCACAAGAACCACTCGGCTGATCCTTCTTCAATATGCCCTTCACCAACATGCAGTGTTTCCTTGATTGAATTAGCTCTCACACCAATATTTGCGTCTAGAGCCTTTGCATTGAGGGCTATCTGAAAACGGCTGTGGCGCTGAAGTTGCCTGTGAATGTGGAGGTGGTGGCATGTGAAACCTTCATGTGGAGCATTCGTTTGTGTGTAATGCTCTACCAGGTTCATTCCTAGATAATGCACTCAAAGGGCACTAAGCATAGAGTGTGAAAACTGAGTTTCCTTGAGAGCTGCTTGGAAGCCTGATGGTGTGTGAAGTTAGTGAGCCAAATGGAGTTGTTCTCCCACAAGAACCACTCGGCTGATCCTTCTTCAATATGCCCTTCACCAACATGCAGTGTTTCCTTGATTGAATTAGCTCTCACACCAATATTTGCGTCTAGAGCCTTTGCATTGAGAGCTATCTGAAAACGGCTGTGGCGCTGAAGTTGCCTGTGAATGTGGAGTTGGTGGCATGTGAAACCCGCATGTGGAGCATTCGTTTCTGTGGGATGCTCTACCAGGTTCATTCCTAGATAATGCACTCAAAGGGCACTAAGCATAGAGTGTGAAAACTGAGTTTCCTTGAGAGCTGCTTGGAAGCCTGATGGTGTGTGAAGTTAGTGAGCCAAATGGAGTTGTTCTCCCACAAGAACCACTCGGCTGATCCTTCTTCAATATGCCCTTCACCAACATGCAGTGTTTCCTTGATTGAATTAGCTCTCACACCAATATTTGCGTCTAGAGCCTTTGCATTGAGGGCTATCTGAAAACGGCTGTGGCGCTGAAGTTGCCTGTGAATGTGGAGTTGGTGGCATGTGAAACCCGCATGTGGAGCATTCGTTTGTGTGGGATGCTCTATCATGTTCATTCCTAGATAATGCACTCAAAGGGCACTAAGCATAGAGTGTGAAAACTGAGTTTACTTGAGAGCTGCTTGGAAGCCTGATGGTGTGTGAAGTTAGTGAGCCAAATGGAGTTGTTCTCCCACAAGAACCACTCGGCTGATCCTTCTTCAATATGCCCTTCACCAACATGCAGTGTTTCCTTGATTGAATTAGCTCTCACACCAATATTTGCGTCTAGAGCCTTTGCATTGAGGGCTATCTGAAAACGGCTGTGGCGCTGAAGTTGCCTGTGAGTGTGGAGGTGGTGGCATGTGAAACCCGCATGTGGAGCATTCGTTTGTGTGTAATGCTCTACCAGGTTCATTCCTAGATAATGCACTCAAAGGGCACTAAGCATAGAGTGTGAAAACTGAGTTTCCTTGAGAGCTGCTTGGAAGCCTGATGGTGTGTGAAGTTAGTGAGCCAAATGGAGTTGTTCTCCCACAAGAACCACTCGGCTGATCCTTCTTCAATATGCCCTTCACCAACATGCAGTGTTTCCTTGATTGAATTAGCTCTCACACCAATATTTGCGTCTAGAGCCTTTGCATTGAGGGCTATCTGAAAACGGCTGTGGCGCTGAAGTTGCCTGTGAATGTGGAGTTGGTGGCATGTGAAACCCGCATGTGGAGCATTCGTTTGTGTGGGATGCTCTACCAGGTTCATTCCTAGATCATGCACTCAAAGGGCACTAAGCATAGAGTGTGAAAACTGAGTTTCCTTGAGAGCTGCTTGGAAGCCTGATGGTGTGTGAAGTTAGTGAGCCAAATGGAGTTGTTCTCCCACAAGAACCACTCGGCTGATCCTTCTTCAATATGCCCTTCACCAACATGCAGTGTTTCCTTGATTGAATTAGCTCTCACACCAATATTTGCGTCTAGAGCCTTTGCATTGAGGGCTATCTGAAAACGGCTGTGGCGCTGAAGTTGCCTGTGAATGTGGAGTTGGTGGCATGTGAAACCCGCATGTGGAGCATTCGTTTGTGTGGGATGCTCTACCAGGTTCATTTCAGTCCTAGCCATACAAAGGGCACTAAGCATAGAGTGTGAAAACTGAGTTTCCTTGAGAGCTGCTTGGAAGCCTGATGGTGTGTGAAGTTAGTGAGCCAAATGGAGTTGTTCTCCCACAAGAACCACTCGGCTGATTCTTCTTCAATATGCCCTTCACCAACATGCAGTGTTTCCTTGATTGAATTAGCTCTCACACCAATATTTGCGTCTAGAGCCTTTGCATTGAGAGCTATCTGAAAACGGCTGTGGCGCTGAAGTTGCCTGTGAATGTGGAGTTGGTGGCATGTGAAACCCGCATGTGGAGCATTCGTTTCTGTGGGATGCTCTACCAGGTTCATTCCTAGATAATGCACTCAAAGGGCACTAAGCATAGAGTGTGAAAACTGAGTTTCCTTGAGAGCTGCTTGGAAGCCTGATGGTGTGTGAAGTTAGTGAGCCAAATGGAGTTGTTCTCCCACAAGAACCACTCGGCTTATCCTTGTTCAATATGCCCTTCACCAACATGCAGTGTTTCCTTGATTGAATTAGCTCTCACACCAATATTTGCGTCTAGAGCCTTTGCATTGAGGGCTATCTGAAAACGGCTGTGGCGCTGAAGTTGCCTGTGAATGTGGAGTTGGTGGCATGTGAAACCCGCATGTGGAGCATTCGTTTGTGTGGGATGCTCTATCATGTTCATTCCTAGATAATGCACTCAAAGGGCACTAAGCATAGAGTGTGAAAACTGAGTTTCCTTGAGAGCTGCTTGGAAGCCTGATGGTGTGTGAAGTTAGTGAGCCAAATGGAGTTGTTCTCCCACAAGAACCACTCGGCTGATCCTTCTTCAATATCCCCTTCACCAACATGCAGTGTTTCCTTGATTGAATTAGCTCTCACACCAATATTTGCGTCTAGAGCCTTTGCATTGAGGGCTATCTGAAAACGGCTGTGGCGCTGAAGTTGCCTGTGAGTGTGGAGGTGGTGGCATGTGAAACCTTCATGTGGAGCATTCGTTTGTGTGTAATGCTCTACCAGGTTCATTCCTAGATAATGCACTCAAAGGGCACTAAGCATAGAGTGTGAAAACTGAGTTTCCTTGAGAGCTGCTTGGAAGCCTGATGGTGTGTGAAGTTAGTGAGCCAAATGGAGTTGTTCTCCCACAAGAACCACTCGGCTGATCCTTCTTCAATATGCCCTTCACCAACATGCAGTGTTTCCTTGATTGAATTAGCTCTCACACCAATATTTGCGTCTAGAGCCTTTGCATTGAGGGCTATCTGAAAACGGCTGTGGCGCTGAAGTTGCCTGTGAATGTGGAGTTGGTCGCATGTGAAACCCACATGTGGAGCATTCGTTTGTGTGGGATGCTCTACCAGGTTCATTTCAGTCCTAGCCATACAAAGGGCACTAAGCATAGAGTGTGAAAACTGAGTTTCCTTGAGAGCTGCTTGGAAGCCTGATGGTGTGTGAAGTTAGTGAGCCAAATGGAGTTGTTCTCCCACAAGAACCACTCGGCTGATTCTTCTTCAATATGCCCTTCACCAACATGCAGTGTTTCCTTGATTGAATTAGCTCTCACACCAATATTTGCGTCTAGAGCCTTTGCATTGAGGGCTATCTGAAAACGGCTGTGGCGCTGAAGTTGCCTGTGAATGTGGAGTTGGTGGCATGTGAAACCCGCATGTGGAGCATTCGTTTGTGTGGGATGCTCTACCAGGTTCATTCCTAGATAATGCACTCAAAGGGCACTAAGCATAGAGTGTGAAAACTGAGTTTCCTTGAGAGCTGCTTGGAAGCCTGAAGGTGTGTGAAGTTAGTGAGCCAAATGGAGTTGTTCTCCCACAAGAACCACTCGACTGATCCTTCTTCAATATGCCCTTCACCAACATGCAGTGTTTCCTTGATTGAATTAGCTCTCACACCAATATTTGCGTCTAGAGCCTTTGCATTGAGGGCTATCTGAAAACGGCTGTGGCGCTGAAGTTGCCTGTGAATGTGGAGTTGGTGGCATGTCAAACCCGCATGTGGAGCATTCGTTTGTGTGGGATGCTCTACCATGTTCATTCCTAGATAATGCACTCAAAGGGCACTAAGCATAGAGTGTGAAAACTGAGTTTCCTTGAGAGTTGCTTGGAAGCCTGATGGTGTGTGAAGTTAGTGAGCCAAATGGAGTTGTTCTCCCACAAGAACCACTCAGCTGATCCTTCTTCAATATGCCCTTCACCAACATGCAGTGTTTCCTTGATTGAATTAGCTCTCACACCAATATTTGCGTCTAGAGCCTTTGCATTGAGGGCTATCTGAAAACGGCTGTGGCGCTGAAGTTGCCTGTGAATGTGGAGGTGGTGGCATGTGAAACCTTCATGTGGAGCATTCGTTTGTGTGTAATGCTCTACCAGGTTCATTCCTAGATAATGCACTCAAAGGGCACTAAACATAGAGTGTGAAAACTGAGTTTCCTTGAGAGCTGCTTGGAAGCCTGATGGTGTGTGAAGTTAGTGAGCCAAATGGAGTTGTTCTCCCACAAGAACCACTCGGCTGATCCTTCTTCAATATGCCCTTCACCAACATGCAGTGTTTCCTTGATTGAATTAGCTCTCACACCAATATTTGCGTCTAGAGCCTTTGCATTGAGGGCTATCTGAAAACGGCTGTGGCGCTGAAGTTGCCTGTGAATGTGGAGTTGGTGGCATGTGAAACCCGCATGTGGAGCATTCGTTTGTGTGGGATGCTCTACCAGGTTCATTTCAGTCCTAGCCATACAAAGGGCACTAAGCATAGAGTGTGAAAACTGAGTTTCCTTGAGAGCTGCTTGGAAGCCTGATGGTGTGTGAAGTTAGTGAGCCAAATGGAGTTGTTCTCCCACAAGAACCACTCGGCTGATCCTTCTTCAATATGCCCTTCACCAACATGCAGTGTTTCCTTGATTGAATTAGCTCTCACACCAATATTTGCGTCTAGAGCCTTTGCATTGAGGGCTATCTGAAAACGGCTGTGGCGCTGAAGTTGCCTGTGAATGTGGAGTTGGTGGCATGTGAAACCCGCATGTGGAGCATTCGTTTGTGTGGGATGCTCTACCAGGTTCATTTCAGTCCTACCCATACAAAGGGCACTAAGCATAGAGTGTGAAAACTGAGTTTCCTTGAGAGCTGCTTGGAAGCCTGATGGTGTGTGAAGTTAGTGAGCCAAATGGAGTTGTTCTCCCACAAGAACCACTCGGCTGATCCTTCTTCAATATGCTCTTCAACAACATGCAGTGTTTCCTTGATTGAATTAGCTCTCACACCAATATTTACATCTAGAACCTTTCATTGAGGGCTATCTGAAAACGGCTGTGGCGCTGAAGTTGCCTGTGAATGTGGAGTTGGTGGCATGTGAAACCCGCATGTGGAGCATTCGTTTGTGTGGGATGCTCTACCAGGTTCATTCCTAGATAATGCACTCAAAGGGCACTAAGCATAGAGTGTGAAAACTGAGTTTCCTTGAGAGTTGCTTGGAAGCCTGATGGTGTGTGAAGTTAGTGAGCCAAATGGAGTTGTTCTCCCACAAGAACCACTCGGCTGATCCTTCTTCAATATGCCCTTCACCAACATGCAGTGTTTCCTTGATTGAATTAGCTCTCACACCAATATTTGCGTCTAGAGCCTTTGCATTGAGGGCTATCTGAAAACGGCTGTGGCGCTGAAGTTGCCTGTGAATGTGGAGGTGGTGGCATGTGAAACCTTCATGTGGAGCATTCGTTTGTGTGTAATGCTCTACCAGGTTCATTCCTAGATAATGCACTCAAAGGGCACTAAACATAGAGTGTGAAAACTGAGTTTCCTTGAGAGCTGCTTGGAAGCCTGATGGTGTGTGAAGTTAGTGAGCCAAATGGAGTTGTTCTCCCACAAGAACCACTCGGCTGATCCTTCTTCAATATGCCCTTCACCAACATGCAGTGTTTCCTTGATTGAATTAGCTCTCACACCAATATTTGCGTCTAGAGCCTTTGCATTGAGGGCTATCTGAAAACGGCTGTGGCGCTGAAGTTGCCTGTGAATATGGAGTTGGTGGCATGTGAAACCCGCATGTGTATCATTCGTTTGTGTGGGATGCTCTACCAGGTTCATTCCTAGATAATGCACTCAAAGGGCACTAAGCATAGAGTGTGAAAACTGAGTTTCCTTGAGAGCTGCTTGGAAGCCTGATGGTGTGTGAAGTTAGTGAGCCAAATGGAGTTGTTCTCCCACAAGAACCACTCGGCTGATCCTTCTTCAATATGCCCTTCACCAACATGCAGTGTTTCCTTGATTGAATTAGCTCTCACACCAATATTTGCATCTAGAGCCTTTGCATTGAGGGCTATCTGAAAACGGCTGTGGCACTGAAGTTGCCTGTGAATGTGGAGTTGGTGGCATGTGAAACCCGCATGTGGAGCATTCGTTTGTGTGGGATGCTCTACCAGGTTCATTCCTAGATAATGCACTCAAAGGGCACTAAGCATAGAGTGTGAAAACTGAGTTTCCTTGAGAGCTGCTTGGAAGCCTGATGGTGTGTGAAGTTAGTGAGCCAAATGGAGTTGTTCTCCCACAAGAACCACTCGGCTGATCCTTCTTCAATATGCCCTTCACCAACATGCAGTGTTTCCTTGATTGAATTAGCTCTCACACCAATATTTGCGTCTAGAGCCTTTGCATTGAGGGCTATCTGAAAACGGCTGTGGCGCTGAAGTTGCCTGTGAATGTGGAGTTGGTGGCATGTGAAACCCGCATGTGGAGCATTCGTTTGTGTGGGATGCTCTACCAGGTTCATTCCTAGATCATGCACTCAAAGGGCACTAAGCATAGAGTGTGAAAACTGAGTTTCCTTGAGAGCTGCTTGGAAGCCTGATGGTGTGTGAAGTTAGTGAGCCAAATGGAGTTGTTCTCCCACAAGAACCACTCGGCTGATCCTTCTTCAATATGCCCTTCACCAACATGCAGTGTTTCCTTGATTGAATTAGCTCTCACACCAATATTTGCGTCTAGAGCCTTTGCATTGAGGGCTATCTGAAAACGGCTGTGGCGCTGAAGTTGCCTGTGAATGTGGAGTTGGTGGCATGTGAAACCCGCATGTGGAGCATTCGTTTGTGTGGGATGCTCTACCAGGTTCATTTCAGTCCTACCCATACAAAGGGCACTAAGCATAGAGTGTGAAAACTGAGTTTCCTTGAGAGCTGCTTGGAAGCCTGATGGTGTGTGAAGTTAGTGAGCCAAATGGAGTTGTTCTCCCACAAGAACCACTCGGCTGATTCTTCTTCAATATGCCCTTCACCAACATGCAGTGTTTCCTTGATTGAATTAGCTCTCACACCAATATTTGCGTCTAGAGCCTTTGCATTGAGAGCTATCTGAAAACGGCTGTGGCGCTGAAGTTGCCTGTGAATGTGGAGTTGGTGGCATGTGAAACCCGCATGTGGAGCATTCGTTTCTGTGGGATGCTCTACCAGGTTCATTCCTAGATAATGCACTCAAAGGGCACTAAGCATAGAGTGTGAAAACTGAGTTTCCTTGAGAGCTGCTTGGAAGCCTGATGGTGTGTGAAGTTAGTGAGCCAAATGGAGTTGTTCTCCCACAAGAACCACTCGGCTTATCCTTGTTCAATATGCCCTTCACCAACATGCAGTGTTTCCTTGATTGAATTAGCTCTCACACCAATATTTGCGTCTAGAGCCTTTGCATTGAGGGCTATCTGAAAACGGCTGTGGCGCTGAAGTTGCCTGTGAATGTGGAGTTGGTGGCATGTGAAACCCGCATGTGGAGCATTCGTTTGTGTGGGATGCTCTATCATGTTCATTCCTAGATAATGCACTCAAAGGGCACTAAGCATAGAGTGTGAAAACTGAGTTTACTTGAGAGCTGCTTGGAAGCCTGATGGTGTGTGAAGTTAGTGAGCCAAATGGAGTTGTTCTCCCACAAGAACCACTCGGCTGATCCTTCTTCAATATCCCCTTCACCAACATGCAGTGTTTCCTTGATTGAATTAGCTCTCACACCAATATTTGCGTCTAGAGCCTTTGCATTGAGGGCTATCTGAAAACGGCTGTGGCGCTGAAGTTGCCTGTGAGTGTGGAGGTGGTGGCATGTGAAACCTTCATGTGGAGCATTCGTTTGTGTGTAATGCTCTACCAGGTTCATTCCTAGATAATGCACTCAAAGGGCACTAAGCATAGAGTGTGAAAACTGAGTTTCCTTGAGAGCTGCTTGGAAGCCTGATGGTGTGTGAAGTTAGTGAGCCAAATGGAGTTGTTCTCCCACAAGAACCACTCGGCTGATCCTTCTTCAATATGCCCTTCACCAACATGCAGTGTTTCCTTGATTGAATTAGCTCTCACACCAATATTTGCGTCTAGAGCCTTTGCATTGAGGGCTATCTGAAAACGGCTGTGGCGCTGAAGTTGCCTGTGAATGTGGAGTTGGTCGCATGTGAAACCCACATGTGGAGCATTCGTTTGTGTGGGATGCTCTACCAGGTTCATTTCAGTCCTAGCCATACAAAGGGCACTAAGCATAGAGTGTGAAAACTGAGTTTCCTTGAGAGCTGCTTGGAAGCCTGATGGTGTGTGAAGTTAGTGAGCCAAATGGAGTTGTTCTCCCACAAGAACCACTCGGCTGATTCTTCTTCAATATGCCCTTCACCAACATGCAGTGTTTCCTTGATTGAATTAGCTCTCACACCAATATTTGCGTCTAGAGCCTTTGCATTGAGGGCTATCTGAAAACGGCTGTGGCGCTGAAGTTGCCTGTGAATGTGGAGTTGGTGGCATGTGAAACCCGCATGTGGAGCATTCGTTTGTGTGGGATGCTCTACCAGGTTCATTCCTAGATAATGCACTCAAAGGGCACTAAGCATAGAGTGTGAAAACTGAGTTTCCTTGAGAGCTGCTTGGAAGCCTGAAGGTGTGTGAAGTTAGTGAGCCAAATGGAGTTGTTCTCCCACAAGAACCACTCGACTGATCCTTCTTCAATATGCCCTTCACCAACATGCAGTGTTTCCTTGATTGAATTAGCTCTCACACCAATATTTGCGTCTAGAGCCTTTGCATTGAGGGCTATCTGAAAACGGCTGTGGCGCTGAAGTTGCCTGTGAATGTGGAGTTGGTGGCATGTCAAACCCGCATGTGGAGCATTCGTTTGTGTGGGATGCTCTACCATGTTCATTCCTAGATAATGCACTCAAAGGGCACTAAGCATAGAGTGTGAAAACTGAGTTTCCTTGAGAGTTGCTTGGAAGCCTGATGGTGTGTGAAGTTAGTGAGCCAAATGGAGTTGTTCTCCCACAAGAACCACTCAGCTGATCCTTCTTCAATATGCCCTTCACCAACATGCAGTGTTTCCTTGATTGAATTAGCTCTCACACCAATATTTGCGTCTAGAGCCTTTGCATTGAGGGCTATCTGAAAACGGCTGTGGCGCTGAAGTTGCCTGTGAATGTGGAGGTGGTGGCATGTGAAACCTTCATGTGGAGCATTCGTTTGTGTGTAATGCTCTACCAGGTTCATTCCTAGATAATGCACTCAAAGGGCACTAAACATAGAGTGTGAAAACTGAGTTTCCTTGAGAGCTGCTTGGAAGCCTGATGGTGTGTGAAGTTAGTGAGCCAAATGGAGTTGTTCTCCCACAAGAACCACTCGGCTGATCCTTCTTCAATATGCCCTTCACCAACATGCAGTGTTTCCTTGATTGAATTAGCTCTCACACCAATATTTGCGTCTAGAGCCTTTGCATTGAGGGCTATCTGAAAACGGCTGTGGCGCTGAAGTTGCCTGTGAATGTGGAGTTGGTGGCATGTGAAACCCGCATGTGGAGCATTCGTTTGTGTGGGATGCTCTACCAGGTTCATTTCAGTCCTAGCCATACAAAGGGCACTAAGCATAGAGTGTGAAAACTGAGTTTCCTTGAGAGCTGCTTGGAAGCCTGATGGTGTGTGAAGTTAGTGAGCCAAATGGAGTTGTTCTCCCACAAGAACCACTCGGCTGATCCTTCTTCAATATGCCCTTCACCAACATGCAGTGTTTCCTTGATTGAATTAGCTCTCACACCAATATTTGCGTCTAGAGCCTTTGCATTGAGGGCTATCTGAAAACGGCTGTGGCGCTGAAGTTGCCTGTGAATGTGGAGTTGGTGGCATGTGAAACCCGCATGTGGAGCATTCGTTTGTGTGGGATGCTCTACCAGGTTCATTTCAGTCCTACCCATACAAAGGGCACTAAGCATAGAGTGTGAAAACTGAGTTTCCTTGAGAGCTGCTTGGAAGCCTGATGGTGTGTGAAGTTAGTGAGCCAAATGGAGTTGTTCTCCCACAAGAACCACTCGGCTGATCCTTCTTCAATATGCTCTTCAACAACATGCAGTGTTTCCTTGATTGAATTAGCTCTCACACCAATATTTACATCTAGAACCTTTGCATTGAGGGCTATCTGAAAACGGCTGTGGCGCTGAAGTTGCCTGTGAATGTGGAGTTGGTGGCATGTGAAACCCGCATGTGGAGCATTCGTTTGTGTGGGATGCTCTACCAGGTTCATTCCTAGATAATGCACTCAAAGGGCACTAAGCATAGAGTGTGAAAACTGAGTTTCCTTGAGAGCTGCTTGGAAGCCTGATGGTGTGTGAAGTTAGTGAGCCAAATGGAGTTGTTCTCCCACAAGAACCACTCGGCTGATCCTTCTTCAATATGCCCTTCACCAACATGCAGTGTTTCCTTGATTGAATTAGCTCTCACACCAATATTTGCGTCTAGAGCCTTTGCATTGAGGGCTATCTGAAAACGGCTGTGGCGCTGAAGTTGCCTGTGAATGTGGAGTTGGTGGCATGTGAAACCCTCATGTGGAGCATTCGTTTGTGTGGGATGCTGACCAAGCTTCATTTCAGTCCTAAGCTCACAAAGAGCACTAAGCATAGAGTGTGAAACCTGTGTTTCCTTGAGAGCTGCTTGGAAGCCTGATGGTGTGTGAAGTTAGTGAGCCAAATGGAGTTGTTCTCCCACAAGAACCACTCAGCTGATCCTTCTTCAATATGCCCTTCACCAACATGCAATGTTTCCTTGATTGAATTAGCTCTCACACCAATATTTGCGTCTAGAGCCTTTGCATTGAGGGCTATCTGAAAATGGCTGTGGCGCTGAAGTTGCCTGTGAATGTGGAGTTGGTGGCATGTGAAACCCGCATGTGGAGCATTCGTTTGTTTGGGATGCTCTACCAGGGTCATTTCCGTCCTGGCCATACAAAGGGCACTAAGCATAGAGTGTGAAAACTGAGTTTCCTTGAGAGCTGCTTGGAAGCCTGATGGTGTGTGAAGTTAGTGAGCCAAATGGAGTTGTTCTCCCACAAGAACCACTCGGCTGATCCTTCTTCAATATGCCCTTCACCAACATGCAGTGTTTCCTTGATTGAATTAGCTCTCACACCAATATTTGCGTCTAGAGCCTTTGCATTGAGGGCTATCTGAAAACGGCTGTGGCGCTGAAGTTGCCTGTGAATGTGGAGTTGGTGGCATGTGAAACCCGCATGTGGAGCATTCGTTTGTGTGGGATGCTCTACCAGGTTCATTCCTAGATAATGCACTCAAAGGGCACTAAGCATAGAGTGTGAAAATTGAGTTTCCTTGAGAGTTGCTTGGAAGCCTGATGGTGTGTGAAGTTAGTGAGCCAAATGGAGTTGTTCTCCCACAAGAACCACTCGGCTGATCCTTCTTCAATATGCCCTTCACCAACATGCAGTGTTTCCTTGATTGAATTAGCTCTCACACCAATATTTGCGTCTAGAGCCTTTGCATTGAGGGCTATCTGAAAACGGCTGTGGCGCTGAAGTTGCCTGTGAATGTGGAGGTGGTGGCATGTGAAACCTTCATGTGGAGCATTCGTTTGTGTGTAATGCTCTACCAGGTTCATTCCTAGATAATGCACTCAAAGGGCACTAAGCATAGAGTGTGAAAACTGAGTTTCCTTGAGAGCTGCTTGGAAGCCTGATGGTGTGTGAAGTTAGTGAGCCAAATGGAGTTGTTCTCCCACAAGAACCACTCGGCTGATCCTTCTTCAATATGCCCTTCACCAACATGCAGTGTTTCCTTGATTGAATTAGCTCTCACACCAATATTTGCGTCTAGAGCCTTTGCATTGAGGGCTATCTGAAAACGGCTGTGGCGCTGAAGTTGCCTGTGAATATGGAGTTGGTGGCATGTGAAACCCGCATGTGTATCATTCGTTTGTGTGGGATGCTCTACCAGGTTCATTCCTAGATAATGCACTCAAAGGGCACTAAGCATAGAGTGTGAAAACTGAGTTTCCTTGAGAGCTGCTTGGAAGCCTGATGGTGTGTGAAGTTAGTGAGCCAAATGGAGTTGTTCTCCCACAAGAACCACTCGGCTGATCCTTCTTCAATATGCCCTTCACCAACATGCAGTGTTTCCTTGATTGAATTAGCTCTCACACCAATATTTGCATCTAGAGCCTTTGCATTGAGGGCTATCTGAAAACGGTTGTGGCACTGAAGTTGCCTGTGAATGTGGAGTTGGTGGCATGTGAAACCCGCATGTGGAGCATTCGTTTGTGTGGGATGCTGAACAAGCTTCATTTCAGTCCTAGGCTCACAAAGAGCACTAAGCATAGAGTGTGAAAACTGAGTTTCCTTGAGAGCTGCTTGGAAGCCTGATGGTGTGTGAAGTTAGTGAGCCAAATGGAGTTGTTCTCCCACAAGAACCACTCGGCTGATCCTTCTTCAATATGCCCTTCACCAACATGCAGTGTTTCCTTGATTGAATTAGCTCTCACACCAATATTTGCGTCTAGAGCCTTTGCATTGAGGGCTATCTGAAAACGGCTGTGACGCTGAAGTTGCCTGTGAATGTGGAGTTGGTGGCATGTGAAACCCGCATGTGGAGCATTCGTTTGTGTGGGATGCTCTACCAGGTTCATTCCTAGATAATGCACTCAAAGGGCACTAAGCATAGAGTGTGAAAACTGAGTTTCCTTGAGAGCTGCTTGGAAGCCTGATGGTGTGTGAAGTTAGTGAGCCAAATGGAGTTGTTCTCCCACAAGAACCACTCGGCTGATCCTTCTTCAATATGCCCTTCACCAACATGCAGTGTTTCCTTGATTGAATTAGCTCTCACACCAATATTTGCGTCTAGAGCCTTTGCATTGAGGGCTATCTGAAAACGGCTGTGGCACTGAAGTTGCCTGTGAATGTGGAGTTGGTGGCATGTGAAACCCTCATGTGGAGCATTCGTTTGTGTGGGATGCTCTACCAGGTTCATTCCTAGATAATGCACTCAAAGGGCACTAAACATAGAGTGTGAAAACTGAGTTTCCTTGAGAGCTGCTTGGAAGCCTGATGGTGTGTGAAGTTAGTGAGCCAAATGGAGTTGTTCTCCCACAAGAACCACTCGGCTGATCCTTCTTCAATATGCCCTTCACCAACATGCAGTGTTTCCTTGATTGAATTAGCTCTCACACCAATATTTGCGTCTAGAGCCTTTGCATTGAGGGCTATCTGAAAATGGCTGTGGCGCTGAAGTTGCCTGTGAATGTGGAGTTGGTGGCATGTGAAACCCGCATGTGGAGCATTCGTTTGTGTGGGATGCTCTACCAGGTTCATTCCTAGATAATGCACTCAAAGGGCACTAAGCATAGAGTGTGAAAACTGAGTTTCCTTGAGAGCTGCTTGGAATCCTGATGGTGTGTGAAGTTAGTGA
Source organism: Ochotona princeps (assembly GCF_030435755.1). NCBI lineage: Eukaryota > Metazoa > Chordata > Mammalia > Lagomorpha > Ochotonidae > Ochotona > Ochotona princeps. The sequence goes on along the minus strand of NW_026697151.1, from coordinate 493,153 downwards.
GCCAAATGGAGTTGTTCTCCCACAAGAACCACTCGGCTGATCCTTCTTCAATATGCCCTTCACCAACATGCAGTGTTTCCTTGATTGAATTAGCTCTCACACCAATATTTGCGTCTAGAGCCTTTGCATTGAGGGCTATCTGAAAACGGCTTGGCGCTGAAGTTGCCTGTGAGTGTGGAGTTGGTGGCATGTGAAACCCGCATGTGGAGCATTCGTTTGTGTGGGATGCTCTACCAGGTTCATTCCTAGATAATGCACTCAAAGGGCACTAAGCATAGAGTGTGAAAACTGAGTTTCCTTGAGAGCTGCTTGGAAGCCTGATGGTGTGTGAAGTTAGTGAGCCAAATGGAGTTGTTCTCCCACAAGAACCACTCGGCTGATCCTTCTACAATATGCCCCTCACCAACATGCAGTGTTTCCTTGATTGAATTAGCTCTCACACCAATATTTGCGTCTAGAGCCTTTGCATTGAGGGCTATCTGAAAATGGCTGTGGCGCTGAAGTTGCCTGTGAATGTGGAGTTGGTGGCATGTGAAACCCGCATGTGGAGCATTCGTTTGTGTGGGATGCTCTACCAGGTTCATTCCTAGATCATGCACTCAAAGGGCACTAAGCATGGAGTGTGAAAACTGAGTTTCCTTGAGAGCTGCTTGGAAGCCGGATGGTGTGTGAAGTTAGTGAGCCAAATGGAGTTGTTCTCCCACAAGAACCACTCGGCTGATCCTTCTTCAATATGCCCCTCACCAACATGCAGAGTTTCCTTGATTAAATTAGCTCTCACACCAATATTTGCGTCTAGAGCCTTTGCATTGAGGGCTATCTGAAAACGGCTGTGGCGCTGAAGTTGCCTGTGAATGTGGAGTTGGTGGCATGTGAAACCCGCATGTGGAGCATTCGTTTGTGTGGGATGCTCTACCAGGTTCATTCCTAGATAATGCACTCAAAGGGCACTAAGCATAGAGTGTGAAAACTGAGTTTCCTTGAGAGCTGCTTGGAAGCCTGATGGTGTGTGAAGTTAGTGAGCCAAATGGAGTTGTTCTCCCACAAGAACCACTCGGCTGATCCTTCTTCAATATGCCCTTCACCAACATGCAGTGTTTCCTTGATTGAATTAGCTCTCACACCAATATTTGCGTCTAGAGCCTTTGCATTGAGGGCTATCTGAAAACGGCTTGGCGCTGAAGTTGCCTGTGAGTGTGGAGTTGGTGGCATGTGAAACCCGCATGTGGAGCATTCGTTTGTGTGGGATGCTCTACCAGGTTCATTCCTAGATAATGCACTCAAGGGGCACTAAGCATAGAGTGTGAAAACTGAGTTTCCTTGAGAGCTGCTTGGAAGCCGGATGGTGTGTGAAGTTAGTGAGCCAAATGGAGTTGTTCTCCCACAAGAACTACTCGGCTGATCCTTCTTCAATATGCCCCTCACCAACATGCAGAGTTTCCTTGATTAAATTATTCTCACACCAATATTTGCGTCTAGAGCCTTTACATTGAGGGCTATCTGAAAACGGCTGTGGCGCTGAAGTTGCCTGTGAATGTGGAGTTGGTGGCATGTGAAACCCGCATGTGGAGCATTCGTTTGTGTGGGATGCTCTACCAGGTTCATTCCTAGATAATGCACTCAAAGTGCACTAAGCATAGAGTGTGAAAACTGAGTTTCCTTGAGAGCTGCTTGGAAGCCGGATGGTGTGTGAAGTTAGTGAGCCAAATGGAGTTGTTCTCCCACAAGAACCACTCGGCTGATCCTTCTTCAATATGCCCTTCACCAACATGCAGTGTTTCCTTGATTGAATTAGCTCTCACACCAATATTTGCGTCTAGAGCCTTTGCATTGAGGGCTATCTGAAAACGGCTGTGGCGCTGAAGTTGCCTGTGAATGTGGAGTTGGTGGCATGTGAAACCCGCATGTGGAGCATTCGTTTGTGTGGGATGCTCTACCAGGTTCATTCCTAGATAATGCACTCAAAGGGCACTAAGCATAGAGTGTGAAAACTGAGTTTCCTTGAGAGCTGCTTGGAAGCCTGATGGTGTGTGAAGTTAGTGAGCCAAATGGAGTTGTTCTCCCACAAGAACCACTCGGCTGATCCTTCTTCAATATGCCCTTCACCAACATGCAGTGTTTCCTTGATTGAATTAGCTCTCACACCAATATTTGCGTCTAGAGCCTTTGCATTGAGGGCTATCTGAAAACGGCTGTGGCGCTGAAGTTGCCTGTGAATGTGGAGTTGGTGGCATGTGAAACCCGCATGTGGAGCATTCGTTTGTGTGGGATGCTCTACCAGGTTCATTCCTAGATAATGCATTCAAACGGCACTAAGCATAGAGTGTGAAAACTGAGTTTCCTTGAGAGCTGCTTGGAAGCCTGATGGTGTGTGAAGTTAGTGAGCCAAATGGAGTTGTTCTCCCACAAGAACCACTCGGCTGATCCTTTTTCAATATGCCCTTCACCAACATGCAGTGTTTCCTTGATTGAATTAGCTCTCACACCAATATTTGCGTCTAGAGCCTTTGCATTGAGGGCTATCTGAAAACGGCTGTGGCGCTGAAGTTGCCTGTGAATGTGGAGTTGGTGGCATGTGAAACCCGCATGTGGAGCATTCGTTTGTGTGGGATGCTCTACCAGGTTCATTTCAGTCCTACCCATACAAAGGGCACTAAGCATAGAGTGTGAAAACTGAGTTTGCTTGAGAGCTGCTTGGAAGGCTATATGAAAACGGCTGTGGCGCTGAAGTTGCCTGTGAATGTGTAGTTGGTGGCATGTGAAACCCGCATGTGGAGCATTCGTTTGTGTGGGATGCTCTACCAGGTTCATTTCAGTCCTAGCCATACAAAGGGCACTAAGCATAGAGTGTGAAAACTGAGTTTCCTTGAGAGCTGCTTGGAAGCCTGATGGTGTGTGAAGTTAGTGAGCCAAATGGAGTTGTTCTCCCACAAGAACCACTCGGCTGATCCTTCTTCAATATGCCCTTCACCAACATGCAGTGTTTCCTTGATTGAATTAGCTCTCACACCAATATTTGTTTCTAGAGCCTTTGCATTGAGGGCTATCTGAAAACGGCTGTGGCGCTGAAGTTGCCTGTGAATGTGGAGTTGGTGGCATGTGAAATCCGCATGTGGAGCATTCGTTTGTGTGGGATGCTCTACCAGGTTCATTCCTAGATAATGCACTCAAAGGGCACTAAGCCTAGAGTGTGAAAACTGAGTTTCCTTGAGAGCTGCTTGGAAGCCTGATGGTGTGTGAAGTTAGTGAGCCAAATGGAGTTGTTCTCCCACAAGAACCACTCGGTTGATCCTTCTTCAATATGCCCTTCACCAACATGCAGTGTTTCCTTGATTGAATTAGCTCTCACACCAATATTTGCGTCTAGAGCCTTTGCATTGAGGGCTATCTGAAAACGGCTGTGGCGCTGAAGTTGCCTGTGAATGTGGAGTTGGTGGCATGTGAAACCCGCATGTGGAGCATTCGTTTGTGTGGGATGCTCTACCAGGTTCATTCCTAGATAATGCACTCAAAGGGCACTAAGCATAGAGTGTGAAAACTGAGTTTCCTTGAGAGCTGCTTGGAAGCCTGATGGTGTGTGAAGTTAGTGAGCCAAATGGAGTTGTTCTCCCACAAGAACCACTCGGCTGATCCTTCTTCAATATGCCCTTCACCAACATGCAGTGTTTCCTTGATTGAATTAGCTCTCACACCAATATTTGCGTCTAGAGCCTTTGCATTGAGGGCTATCTGAAAACGGCTGTGGCGCTGAAGTTGCCTGTGAATGTGGAGTTGGTGGCATGTGAAACCCGCATGTGGAGCATTCGTTTGTGTGGGATGCTCTACCAGGTTCATTCCTAGATAATGCACTCAACGGGCACTAAGCATAGAGTGTGAAAACTGAGTTTCCTTGAGAGCTGCTTGGAAGCCTGATGGTGTGTGAAGTTAGTGAGCCAAATGGAGTTGTTCTCCCACAAGAACCACTCGGCTGATCCTTCTTCAATATGCCCTTCACCAACATGCAGTGTTTCCTTGACTGAATTAGCTCTCACACCAATATTTGCGTCTAGAGCCTTTGCATTGAGGGCTATCTGAAAACGGCTGTGGCGCTGAAGTTGCCTGTGAATGTGGAGTTGGTGGCATGTGAAACCCGCATGTGGAGCATTCGTTTGTGTGGGATGCTCTACCAGGTTCATTTCAGTCCTAGCCATACAAAGGGCACTAAGCATAGAGTGTGAAAACTGAGTTTCCTTGAGAGCTGCTTGGAAGCCTGATGGTGTGTGAAGTTAGTGAGCCAAATGGAGTTGTTCTCCCACAAGAACCACTCGGCTGATCCTTCTTCAATATGCCCTTCACCAACATGCAGTGTTTCCTTGATTGAATTAGCTCTCACACCAATATTTGCGTCTAGAGCCTTTGCATTGAGGGCTATCTGAAAACGGCTGTGGCGCTGAAGTTGCCTGTGAATGTGGAGTTGGTGGCATGTGAAACCCGCATGTGGAGCATTCGTTTGTGTGGGATGCTCTACCAGGTTCATTCCTAGATAATGCACTCAAAGGGCACTAAGCATAGAGTGTGAAAACTGAGTTTCCTTGAGAGCTGCTTGGAAGCCTGATGGTGTGTGAAGTTAGTGAGCCAAATGGAGTTGTTCTCCCACAAGAACCACTCGGCAGATCCTTCTTCAATATGCCCTTCACCAACATGCAGTGTTTCCTTGATTGAATTAGCTCTCACACCAATATTTGCGTCTAGAACCTTTGCATTGAGGGCTATCTGAAAATGGCTGTGGCGCTGAAGTTGCCTGTGAATGTGGAGTTGGTGGCATGTGAAACCCGCATGTGGAGCATTCGTTTGTGTGGGATGCTCTACCAGGTTCATTCCTAGATAATGCACTCAAAGGGCACTAAGCATAGAGTGTGAAAACTGAGTTTCCTTGAGAGCTGCTTGGAAGCCTGATGGTGTGTGAAGTTAGTGAGCCAAATGGAGTTGTTCTCCCACAAGAACCACTCGGCTGATCCTTCTTCAATATGCCCTTCACCAACATGCAGTGTTTCCTTGATTGAATTAGCTCTCACACCAATATTTGCGTCTAGAGCCTTTGCATTGAGGGCTATCTGAAAACGGCTGTGGCGCTGAAGTTGCCTGTGAATGTGGAGTTGGTGGCATGTGAAACCCGCATGTGGAGCATTCGTTTGTGTGGGATGCTCTACCAGGTTCATTCCTAGATAATGCATTCAAACGGCACTAAGCATAGAGTGTGAAAACTGAGTTTCCTTGAGAGCTGCTTGGAAGCCTGATGGTGTGTGAAATTAGTGAGCAAATGGAGTTGTTCTCCCACAAGAACCACTCGGCTGATCCTTCTTCAATATGCCCTTCACCAACATGCAGTGTTTCCTTGATTGAATTAGCTCTCACACCAATATTTGCGTCTAGAGCCTTTGCATTGAGGGCTATCTGAAAACGGCTGTGGCGCTGAAGTTGCCTGTGAATGTGGAGTTGGTGGCATGTGAAACCCGCATGTGGAGCATTCGTTTGTGTGGGATGCTCTACCAGGTTCATTTCAGTCCTAGCCATACAAAGGGCGCTAAGCATAGAGTGTGAAAACTGAGTTTTCTTGAGAGCTGCTTGGAAGCCTGATGGTGTGTGAAGTTAGTGAGCCAAATGGAGTTGTTCTCCCACAAGAACCACTCGGCTGATCCTTCTTCAATATGCCCTTCACCAACATGCAGTGTTTCCTTGATTGAATTAGCTCTCACACCAATATTTGCGTCTAGAGCCTTTGCATTGAGGGCTATCTGAAAACGGCTGTGGCGCTGAAGTTGCCTGTGAATGTGGAGGTGGTGGCATGTGAAACCCGCATGTGGAGCATTCGTTTGTGTGGGATGCTCTACCAGGTTCATTCCTAGATAATGCACTCAAAGGGCACTAAGCATAGAGTGTGAAAACTGAGTTTCCTTGAGAGCTGCTTGGAAGCCTGATGGTGTGTGAAGTTAGTGAGCCAAATGGAGTTGTTCTCCCACAAGAACCACTCGGCTGATCCTTCTTCAATATGCCCTTCACCAACATGCAGTGTTTCCTTGATTGAATTAGCTCTCACACCAATATTTGCGTCTAGAGCCTTTGCATTGAGGGCTATCTGAAAACAGCTGTGGCGCTGAAGTTGCCTGTGAATGTGGAGTTGGTGGCATGTGAAACCCGCATGTGGAGCATTCGTTTGTGTGGGATGCTCTACCAGGTTCATTCCTAGATAATGCACTCAAAGGGCACTAAGCATAGAGTGTGAAAACTGAGTTTCCTTGAGAGCTGCTTGGAAGCCTGATGGTGTGTGAAGTTAGTGAGCCAAATGGAGTTGTTCTCCCACAAGAACCACTCGGCTGATCCTTCTTCAATATGCCCTTCACCAACATGCAGTGTTTCCTTGATTGAATTAGCTCTCACACCAATATTTGCGTCTAGAGCCTTTGCATTGAGGGCTATCTGAAAACGGCTGTGGCGCTGAAGTTGCCTGTGAATGTGGAGTTGGTGGCATGTGAAACCCGCATGTGGAGCATTCGTTTGTGTAGGATGCTCTACCAGGTTCATTCCTAGATAATGCACTCAAAGGGCACTAAGCATAGAGTGTGAAAACTGAGTTTCCTTGAGAGCTGCTTGGAATCCTGATGGTGTGTGAAGTTAGTGAGCCAAATGGAGTTGTTCTCCCACAAGAACCACTCGGCTGATCCTTCTTCAATATGCCCTTCACCAACATGCAGTGTTTCCTTGATTGAATTAGCTCTCACACCAATATTTGCGTCTAGAGCCTTTGCATTGAGGGCTATCTGAAAACGGCTGTGGCGCTGAAGTTGCCTGTGAATGTGGAGTTGGTGGCATGTGAAACCCGCATGTGGAGCATTCGTTTGTGTGGGATGCTCTACCAGGTTCATTCCTAGATAATGCACTCAAGGGGCACTAAGCATAGAGTGTGAAAACTGAGTTTCCTTGAGAGCTGCTTGGAAGCCTGATGGTGTGTGAAGTTAGTGAGCCAAATGGGGTTGTTCTCCCACAAGAACCACTCGGCTGATCCTTCTTCAATATGCCCTTCACCAACATGCAGTGTTTCCTTGATTGAATTAGCTCTCACACCAATATTTGCGTCTAGAGCCTTTGCATTGAGGGCTATCTGAAAATGGCTGTGGCGCTGAAGTTGCCTGTGAATGTGGAGTTGGTGGCATGTGAAACCTGCATGTGGAGCATTCGTTTGTGTGGGATGCTCTACCAGGTTCATTCCTAGATAATGCACTCAAAGGGCACTAAGCATAGAGTGTGAAAACTGAGTTTCCTTGAGAGCTGCTTGGAAGCCTGATGGTGTGTGAAGTTAGTGAGCCAAATGGAGTTGTTCTCCCACAAGAACCACTCGGCTGATGCTTCTTCAATATGCCCTTCACCAACATGCAGTGTTTCCTTGATTGAATTAGCTCTCACACCAATATTTGCGTCTAGAGCCTTTGCATTGAGGGCTATCTGAAAACGGCTGTGGCGCTGAAGTTGCCTGTGAATGTGGAGTTGGTGGCATGTGAAACCCGCATGTGGAGCATTCGTTTGTGTGGGATGCTCTACCAGGTTCATTCCTAGATAATGCACTCAAAGGGCATTAAGCATAGAGTGTGAAAACTGAGTTTCCTTGAGAGCTGCTTGGAAGCCTGATGGTGTGTGAAATTAGTGAGCAAATGGAGTTGTTCTCTCACAAGAACCACTCGGCTGATCCTTCTTCAATATGCCCTTCACCAACATGCAGTGTTTCCTTGATTGAATTAGCTCTCACACCAATATTTGCGTCTAGAGCCTTTGCATTGAGGGCTATCTGAAAACGGCTGTGGCGCTGAAGTTGCCTGTGAATGTGGAGTTGGTGGCATGTGAAACCCGCATGTGGAGCATTCGTTTGTGTGGGATGCTCTACCAGGTTCATTCCTAGATAATGCACTCAAAGGGCACTAAACATAGAGTGTGAAAACTGAGTTTCCTTGAGAGCTGCTTGGAAGCCTGATGGTGTGTGAAGTTAGTGAGCCAAATGGGGTTGTTCTCCCACAAGAACCACTCGGCTGATCCTTCTTCAATATGCCCTTCACCAACATGCAGTGTTTCCTTGATTGAATTAGCTCTCACACAAATATTTGCGTCTAGAGCCTTTGCATTGAGGGCTATCTGAAAACGGCTGTGGCGCTGAAGTTGCCTGTGAATGTGGAGTTGGTGGCATGTGAAACCCGCATGTGGAGCATTCGTTTGTGTGGGATGCTCTACCAGGTTCATTTCAGTCCTAGCCATACAAAGGGCGCTAAGCATAGAGTGTGAAAACTGAGTTTCCTTGAGAGCTGCTTGGAAGCCTGATGGTGTGTGAAGTTAGTGAGCCAAATGGAGTTGTTCTCCCACAAGAACCACTCGGCTGATCCTTCTTCAATATGCCCTTCACCAACATGCAGTGTTTCCTTGATTGAATTAGCTCTCACACCAATATTTGCGTCTAGAGCCTTTGCATTGAGGGCTATCTGAAAACGGCTGTGGCGCTGAAGTTGCCTGTGAATGTGGAGTTGGTGGCATGTGAAACCCGCATGTGGAGCATTCGTTTGTGTGGGATGCTCTACCAGGTTCATTTCAGTCCTAGCCATACAAAGGGCACTAAGCATAGAGTGTGAAAACTGAGTTTCCTTGAGAGCTGCTTGGAAGCCTGATGGTGTGTGAAGTTAGTGAGCCAAATGGAGTTGTTCTCCCACAAGAACCACTCGGCTGATCCTTCTTCAATATGCCCTTCACCAACATGCAGTGTTTCCTTGATTGAATTAGCTCTCACACCAATATTTGCGTCTAGAGCCTTTGCATTGAGGGCTATCTGAAAACGGCTGTGGCGCTGAAGTTGCCTGTGAATGTGGAGTTGGTGGCATGTGAAACCCGCATGTGGAGCATTCGTTTGTGTGGGATGCTCTACCATGTTCATTCCTAGATAATGCACTCAAAGGGCACTAAGCATAGAGTGTGAAAACTGAGTTTCCTTGAGAGCTGCTTGGAAGCCTGATGGTGTGTGAAGTTAGTGAGCCAAATGGAGTTGTTCTCCCACAAGAACCACTCGGCTGATCCTTCTTCAATATGCCCTTCACCAACATGCAGTGTTTCCTTGATTGAATTAGCTCTCACACCAATATTTGCGTCTAGAGCCTTTGCATTGAGGGCTATCTGAAAACGGCTGTGGCGCTGAAGTTGCCTGTGAAAGTAGAGTTGGTGGCATGTGAAACCCACATGTGGAGCATTCGTTTATGTGGGATGCTCTACCAGGTTCATTTCAGTCCGAGCCATACAAAGGGCGCTAAGCATAGAGTGTGAAAACTGAGTTTCCTTGAGAGCTGCTTGGAAGCCTGATGGTGTGTGAAGTTAGTGAGCCAAATGGAGTTGTTCTCCCACAAGAACCACTCGGCTGATCCTTCTTCAATATGCCCTTCACCAACATGCAGTGTTTCCTTGATTGAATTAGCTCTCACACCAATATTTGCGTCTAGAGCCTTTGCATTGAGGGCTATCTGAAAACGGCTGTGGCGCTGAAGTTGCCTGTGAATGTGGAGTTGGTGGCATGTGAAACCCGCATGTGGAGCATTCGTTTGTGTGGGATGCTCTACCAGGTTCATTCCTAGATAATGCACTCAAAGGGCACTAAGCATAGAGTGTGAAAACTGAGATTCCTTGAGAGCTGCTTGGAAGCCTGATGGTGTGTGAAGTTAGTGAGCCAAATGGAGTTGTTCTCCCACAAGAACCACTCGGCTGATCCTTCTTCAATATGCCCTTCACCAACATGCAGTGTTTCCTTGATTGAATTAGCTCTCACACCAATATTTGCGTCTAGAGCCTTTGCATTGAGGGCTATCTGAAAACGGCTGTGGCGCTGAAGTTGCCTGTGAATGTGGAGTTGGTGGCATGTGAAACCCGCATGTGGAGCATTCGTTTGTGTGGGATGCTCTACCAGGTTCATTCCTAGATAATGCACTCAAAGGGCACTAAGCATAGAGTGTGAAAACTGAGTTTCCTTGAGAGCTGCTTGGAAGCCTGATGGTGTGTGAAGTTAGTGAGCCAAATGGAGTTGTTCTCCCACAAGAACCACTCGGCTGATCCTTCTTCAATATGCCCTTCACCAACATGCAGTGTTTCCTTGATTGAATTAGCTCTCACACCAATATTTGCGTCTAGAGCCTTTGCATTGAGGGCTATCTGAAAACGGCTGTGGCGCTGAAGTTGCCTGTGAATGTGGAGTTGGTGGCATGTGAAACCCGCATGTGGAGCATTCGTTTGTGTGGGATGCTCTACCAGGTTCATTCCTAGATAATGCACTCAAAGGGCACTAAGCATAGAGTGTGAAAACTGAGTTTCCTTGAGAGCTGCTTGGAAGCCTGATGGTGTGTGAAATTAGTGAGCCAAATGGAGTTGTTCTCCCACAAGAACCACTCGGCTGATCCTTCTTCAATATGCCCTTCACCAACATGCAGTGTTTTCTTGATTGAATTAGCTCTCACACCAATATTTGCGTCTAGAGCCTTTGCATTGAGGGCTATCTGAAAATGGCTGTGGCGCTGAAGTTGCCTGTGAATGTGGAGTTGGTGGCATGTGAAACCCGCATGTGGAGCATTCGTTTGTGTAGGATGCTCTACCAGGTTCATTCCTAGATAATGCACTCAAAGGGCACTAAGCATAGAGTGTGAAAACTGAGTTTCCTTGAGAGCTGCTTGGAAGCCTGATGGTGTGTGAAGTTAGTGAGCCAAATGGAGTTGTTCTCCCACAAGAACCACTCGGCTGATCCTTCTTCAATATGCCCTTCACCAACATGCAGTGTTTCCTTGATTGAATTAGCTCTCACACCAATATTTGCGTCTAGAGCCTTTGCATTGAGGGCTATCTGAAAACGGCTGTGGCGCTGAAGTTGCCTGTGAATGTGGAGTTGGTGGCATGTGAAACCCGCATGTGGAGCATTCGTTTGTGTGGGATGCTCTACCAGGTTCATTCCTAGATAATGCACTCAAGGGGCACTAAGCATAGAGTGTGAAAACTGAGTTTCCTTGAGAGCTGCTTGGAAGCCTGATGGTGTGTGAAGTTAGTGAGCCAAATGGGGTTGTTCTCCCACAAGAACCACTCGGCTGATCCTTCTTCAATATGCCCTTCACCAACATGCAGTGTTTCCTTGATTGAATTAGCTCTCACACCAATATTTGCGTCTAGAGCCTTTGCATTGAGGGCTATCTGAAAATGGCTGTGGCGCTGAAGTTGCCTGTGAATGTGGAGTTGGTGGCATGTCAAATCCGCATGTGGAGCATTCGTTTGTGTGGGATGCTCTACCAGGTTCATTCCTAGATAATGCACTCAAAGGGCACTAAGCATAGAGTGTGAAAACTGAGTTTCCTTGAGAGCTGCTTGGAAGCCTGATGGTGTGTGAAGTTAGTGAGCCAAATGGAGTTGTTCTCCCACAAGAACCACTCGGCTGATGCTTCTTCAATATGCCCTTCACCAACATGCAGTGTTTCCTTGATTGAATTAGCTCTCACACCAATATTTGCGTCTAGAGCCTTTGCATTGAGGGCTATCTGAAAACGGCTGTGGCGCTGAAGTTGCCTGTGAATGTGGAGTTGGTGGCATGTGAAACCCGCATGTGGAGCATTCGTTTGTGTGGGATGCTCTACCAGGTTCATTCCTAGATAATGCATTCAAACGGCACTAAGCATAGAGTGTGAAAACTGAGTTTCCTTGAGAGCTGCTTGGAAGCCTGATGGTGTGTGAAATTAGTGAGCAAATGGAGTTGTTCTCTCACAAGAACCACTTGGCTGATCCTTCTTCAATATGCCCTTCACCAACATGCAGTGTTTCCTTGATTGAATTAGCTCTCACACCAATATTTGCGTCTAGAGCCTTTGCATTGAGGGCTATCTGAAAACGGCTGTGGCGCTGAAGTTGCCTGTGAATGTGGAGTTGGTGGCATGTGAAACCCGCATGTGGAGCATTCGTTTGTGTGGGATGCTCTACCAGGTTCATTCCTAGATAATGCACTCAAAGGGCACTAAGCATAGAGTGTGAAAACTGAGTTTCCTTGAGAGCTGCTTGGAAGCCTGATGGTGTGTGAAGTTAGTGAGCCAAATGGAGTTGTTCTCCCACAAGAACCACTCGGCTGATCCTTCTTCAATATGCCCTTCACCAACATGCAGTGTTTCCTTGATTGAATTAGCTCTCACACCAATATTTGCGTCTAGAGCCTTTGCATTGAGGGCTATCTGAAAACGGCTGTGGCGCTGAAGTTGCCTGTGAATGTGGAGTTGGTGGCATGTGAAACCCGCATGTGGAGCATTCGTTTGTGTGGGATGCTCTACCAGGTTCATTCCTAGATAATGCACTCAAAGGGCACTAAACATAGAGTGTGAAAACTGAGTTTCCTTGAGAGCTGCTTGGAAGCCTGATGGTGTGTGAAGTTAGTGAGCCAAATGGAGTTGTTCTCCCACAAGAACCACTCGGCTGATCCTTCTTCAATATGCCCTTCACCAACATGCAGTGTTTCCTTGATTGAATTAGCTCTCACACCAATATTTGCGTCTAGAGCCTTTGCATTGAGGGCTATCTGAAAACGGCTGTGGCGCTGAAGTTGCCTGTGAATGTGGAGTTGGTGGCATGTGAAACCCGCATGTGGAGCATTCGTTTGTGTGGGATGCTCTACCAGGTTCATTTCAGTCCTAGCCATACAAAGGGCGCTAAGCATAGAGTGTGAAAACTGAGTTTCCTTGAGAGCTGCTTGGAAGCCTGATGGTGTGTGAAGTTAGTGAGCCAAATGGAGTTGTTCTCCCACAAGAACCACTCGGCTGATCCTTCTTCAATATGCCCTTCACCAACATGCAGTGTTTCCTTGATTGAATTAGCTCTCACACCAATATTTGCGTCTAGAGCCTTTGCATTGAGGGCTATCTGAAAACGGCTGTGGCGCTGAAGTTGCCTGTGAATGTGGAGTTGGTGGCATGTGAAACCCGCATGTGGAGCATTCGTTTGTGTGGGATGCTCTACCAGGTTCATTTCAGTCCTAGCCATACAAAGGGCACTAAGCATAGAGTGTGAAAACTGAGTTTCCTTGAGAGCTGCTTGGAAGCCTGATGGTGTGTGAAGTTAGTGAGCCAAATGGAGTTGTTCTCCCACAAGAACCACTCGGCTGATCCTTCTTCAATATGCCCTTCACCAACATGCAGTGTTTCCTTGATTGAATTAGCTCTCACACCAATATTTGCGTCTAGAGCCTTTGCATTGAGGGCTATCTGAAAATGGCTGTGGCGCTGAAGTTGCCTGTGAATGTGGAGTTGGTGGCATGTGAAACCCGCATGTGGAGCATTCGTTTGTGTGGGATGCTCTACCATGTTCATTCCTAGATAATGCACTCAAAGGGCACTAAGCATAGAGTGTGAAAACTGAGTTTCCTTGAGAGCTGCTTGGAAGCCTGATAGTGTGTGAAGTTAGTGAGCCAAATGGAGTTGTTCTCCCACAAGAACCACTCGGCTGATCCTTCTTCAATATGCCCTTCACCAACATGCAGTGTTTCCTTGATTGAATTAGCTCTCACACCAATATTTGCGTCTAGAGCCTTTGCATTGAGGGCTATCTGAAAACGGCTGTGGCGCTGAAGTTGCCTGTGAATGTAGAGTTGGTGGCATGTGAAACCCGCATGTGGAGCATTCGTTTGTGTGGGATGCTCTACCAGGTTCATTTCAGTCCTAGCCATACAAAGGGCGCTAAGCATAGAGTGTGAAAACTGAGTTTCCTTGAGAGCTGCTTGGAAGCCTGATGGTGTGTGAAGTTAGTGAGCCAAATGGAGTTGTTCTCCCGCAAGAACCACTCGGCTGATCCTTCTTCAATATGCCCTTCACCAACATGCAGTGTTTCCTTGATTGAATTAGCTCTCACACCAATATTTGCGTCTAGAGCCTTTGCATTGAGGGCTATCTGAAAACGGCTGTGGCGCTGAAGTTGCCTGTGAATGTGGAGTTGGTGGCATGTGAAACCCGCATGTGGAGCATTCGTTTGTGTGGGATGCTCTACCAGGTTCATTCCTAGATAATGCACTCAAAGGGCACTAAGCATAGAGTGTGAAAACTGAGTTTCCTTGAGAGCTGCTTGGAAGCCTGATGGTGTGTGAAGTTAGTGAGCCAAATGGAGTTGTTCTCCCACAAGAACCACTCGGCTGATCCTTCTTCAATATGCCCTTCACCAACATGCAGTGTTTCCTTGATTGAATTAGCTCTCACACCAATATTTGCGTCTAGAGCCTTTGCATTGAGGGCTATCTGAAAACGGCTGTGGCGCTGAAGTTGCCTGTGAATGTGGAGTTGGTGGCATGTGAAACCCGCATGTGGAGTATTCGTTTGTGTGGGATGCTCTACCAGGTTCATTCCTAGATAATGCACTCAAAGGGCACTAAGCATAGAGTGTGAAAACTGAGTTTCCTTGAGAGCTGCTTGGAAGCCTGATGGTGTGTGAAATTAGTGAGCCAAATGGAGTTGTTCTCCCACAAGAACCACTCGGCTGATCCTTCTTCAATATGCCCTTCACCAACATGCAGTGTTTTCTTGATTGAATTAGCTCTCACACCAATATTTGCGTCTAGAGCCTTTGCATTGAGGGCTATCTGAAAATGGCTGTGGCGCTGAAGTTGCCTGTGAATGTGGAGTTGGTGGCATGTGAAACCCGCATGTGGAGCATTCGTTTGTGTGGGATGCTCTACCAGGTTCATTCCTAGATAATGCACTCAAAGGGCACTAAGCATAGAGTGTGAAAACTGAGTTTCCTTGAGAGCTGCTTGGAAGCCTGATGGTGTGTGAAGTTAGTGAGCCAAATGGAGTTGTTCTCCCACAAGAACCACTCGGCTGATCCTTCTTCAATATGCCCTTCACCAACATGCAGTGTTTCCTTGATTGAATTAGCTCTCACACCAATATTTGCGTCTAGAGCCTTTGCATTGAGGGCTATCTGAAAACGGCTGTGGCGCTGAAGTTGCCTGTGAATGTGGAGTTGGTGGCATGTGAAACCCGCATGTGGAGCATTCGTTTGTGTGGGATGCTCTACCAGGTTCATTCCTAGATAATGCACTCAAGGGGCACTAAGCATAGAGTGTGAAAACTGAGTTTCCTTGAGAGCTGCTTGGAAGCCTGATGGTGTGTGAAGTTAGTGAGCCAAATGGGGTTGTTCTCCCACAAGAACCACTCGGCTGATCCTTCTTCAATATGCCCTTCACCAACATGCAGTGTTTCCTTGATTGAATTAGCTCTCACACCAATATTTGCGTCTAGAGCCTTTGCATTGAGGGCTATCTGAAAATAGCTGTGGCGCTGAAGTTGCCTGTGAATGTGGAGTTGGTGGCATGTGAAACCTGCATGTGGAGCATTCGTTTGTGTGGGATGCTCTACCAGGTTCATTCCTAGATAATGCACTCAAAGGGCACTAAGCATAGAGTGTGAAAACTGAGTTTCCTTGAGAGCTGCTTGGAAGCCTGATGGTGTGTGAAGTTAGTGAGCCAAATGGAGTTGTTCTCCCACAAGAACCACTCGGCTGATCCTTCTTCAATATGCCCTTCACCAACATGCAGTGTTTCCTTGATTGAATTAGCTCTCACACCAATATTTGCGTCTAGAGCCTTTGCATTGAGGGCTATCTGAAAACGGCTGTGGCGCTGAAGTTGCCTGTGAATGTGGAGTTGGTGGCATGTGAAACCCGCATGTGGAGCATTCGTTTGTGTGGGATGCTCTACCAGGTTCATTCCTAGATAATGCATTCAAACGGCACTAAGCATAGAGTGTGAAAACTGAGTTTCCTTGAGAGCTGCTTGGAAGCCTGATGGTGTGTGAAATTAGTGAGCAAATGGAGTTGTTCTCTCACAAGAACCACTCGGCTGATCCTTCTTCAATATGCCCTTCACCAACATGCAGTGTTTCCTTGATTGAATTAGCTCTCACACCAATATTTGCGTCTAGAGCCTTTGCATTGAGGGCTATCTGAAAACGGCTGTGGCGCTGAAGTTGCCTGTGAATGTGGAGTTGGTGGCATGTGAAACCCGCATGTGGAGCATTCGTTTGTGTGGGATGCTCTACCAGGTTCATTCCTAGATAATGCACTCAAAGGGCACTAAGCATAGAGTGTGAAAACTGAGTTTCCTTGAGAGCTGCTTGGAAGCCTGATGGTGTGTGAAGTTAGTGAGCCAAATGGAGTTGTTCTCTCACAAGAACCACTCGGCTGATCCTTCTTCAATATGCCCTTCACCAACATGCAGTGTTTCCTTGATTGAATTAGCTCTCACACCAATATTTGCGTCTAGAGCCTTTGCATTGAGGGCTATCTGAAAATGGCTGTGGCGCTGAAGTTGCCTGTGAATGTGGAGTTGGTGGCATGTGAAACCCGCATGTGGAGCATTCGTTTGTGTGGGATGCTCTACCAGGTTCATTCCTAGATAATGCACTCAAGGGGCACTAAGCATAGAGTGTGAAAACTGAGTTTCCTTGAGAGCTGCTTGGAAGCCTGATGGTGTGTGAAATTAGTGAGCAAATGGAGTTGTTCTCCCACAAGAACCACTCGGCTGATCCTTCTTCAATATGCCCTTCACCAACATGCAGTGTTTCCTTGATTGAATTAGCTCTCACACCAATATTTGCGTCTAGAGCCTTTGCATTGAGGGCTATCTGAAAACGGCTGTGGCGCTGAAGTTGCCTGTGAATGTGGAGTTGGTGGCATGTGAAACCCGCATGTGGAGCATTCGTTTGTGTGGGATGCTCTACCAGGTTCATTCCTAGATAATGCATTCAAACGGCACTAAGCATAGAGTGTGAAAACTGAGTTTCCTTGAGAGCTGCTTGGAAGCCTGATGGTGTGTGAAATTAGTGAGCAAATGGAGTTGTTCTCCCACAAGAACCACTCGGCTGATCCTTCTTCAATATGCCCTTCACCAACATGCAGTGTTTCCTTGATTGAATTAGCTCTCACACCAATATTTGCGTCTAGAGCCTTTGCATTGAGGGCTATCTGAAAACGGCTGTGGCGCTGAAGTTGCCTGTGAATGTGGAGTTGGTGGCATGTGAAACCCGCATGTGGAGCATTCGTTTGTGTGGGATGCTCTACCAGGTTCATTCCTAGATAATGCACTCAAAGGGCACTAAGCATAGAGTGTGAAAACTGAGTTTCCTTGAGAGCTGCTTGGAAGCCTGATGGTGTGTGAAGTTAGTGAGCCAAATGGAGTTGTTCTCCCACAAGAACCACTCGGCTGATCCTTCTTCAATATGCCCTTCACCAACATGCAGTGTTTCCTTGATTGAATTAGCTCTCACAAGAATATTTGCGTCTATAGCCTTTGCATTGAGGGCTATCTGAAAATGGCTGTGGCGCTGAAGTTGCCTGTGAATGTGGAGTTGGTGGCATGTGAAACCCGCATGTGGAGCATTCGTTTGTGTGGGATGCTCTACCAGGTTCATTCCTAGATAATGCACTCAAGGGGCACTAAGCATAGAGTGTGAAAACTGAGTTTCCTTGAGAGCTACTTGGAAGCCTGATGGTGTGTGAAGTTAGTGAGCCAAATGGGGTTGTTCTCCCACAAGAACCACTCGGCTGATCCTTCTTCAATATGCCCTTCACCAACATGCAGTGTTTCCTTGATTGAATTAGCTCTCACACCAATATTTGCGTCTAGAGCCTTTGCATTGAGGGCTATCTGAAAATGGCTGTGGCGCTGAAGTTGCCTGTGAATGTGGAATTGGTGGCATGTGAAACGCGCATGTGGAGCATTCGTTTGTGTGGGATGCTCTACCAGGTTCATTCCTAGATAATGCACTCAAAGGGCACTAAGCATAGAGTGTGAAAACTGAGTTTCCTTGAGAGCTGCTTGGAAGCCTGATGGTGTGTGAAGTTAGTGAGCCAAATGGAGTTGTTCTCCCACAAGAACCACTCGGCTGATCCTTCTTCAATATGCCCTTCACCAACATGCAGTGTTTCCTTGATTGAATTAGCTCTCACACCAATATTTGCGTCTAGAGCCTTTGCATTGAGGGCTATCTGAAAACGGCTGTGGCGCTGAAGTTGCCTGTGAATGTGGAGTTGGTGGCATGTGAAACCCGCATGTGGAGCATTCGTTTGTGTGGGATGCTCTACCAGGTTCATTCCTAGATAATGCATTCAAACGGCACTAAGCATAGAGTGTGAAAACTGAGTTTCCTTGAGAGCTGCTTGGAAGCCTGATGGTGTGTGAAATTAGTGAGCAAATGGAGTTGTTCTCCCACAAGAACCACTCGGCTGATCCTTCTTCAATATGCCCTTCACCAACATGCAGTGTTTCCTTGATTGAATTAGCTCTCACACCAATATTTGCGTCTAGAGCCTTTGCATTGAGAGCTATCTGAAAACGGCTGTGGCGCTGAAGTTGCTTGTGAATGTGGAGTTGGTGGCATGTGAAACCCGCATGTGGAGCATTCGTTTGTGTGGGATGCTGAAAAAGCTTCATTTCAGTCCTAGGCACACAAAGAGCACTAAGCATAGAGTGTGAAAACTGAGTTTCCTGGAGAGCTGCTTGGAAGCCGGATGGTGTGTGAAGTTAGTGAGCCAAATGGAGTTGTTCTCCCACAAGAACCACTCGGCTGATCCTTCTTCAATATGCCCTTCACCAACATGCAGTGTTTCCTTGATTGAATTAGCTCTCACACCAATATTTGCGTCTAGAGCCTTTGCATTGAGGGCTATCTGAAAACGGCTGTCGCGCTGAAGTTGCCTGTGAATGTGGAGTTGGTGGCATGTGAAACCCGCATGTGGAGCATTCGTTTGTGTGGGATGCTCTACCAGGTTCATTCCTAGATAATGCACTCAAAGGGCACTAAGCATAGAGTGTGAAAACTGAGTTTCCTTGAGAGCTGCTTGGAAGCCTGATGGTGTGTGAAGTTAGTGAGCCAAATGGAGTTGTTCTCCCACAAGAACCACTCGGCTGATCCTTCTTCAATATGCCCTTCACCAACATGCAGTGTTTCCTTGATTGAATTAGCTCTCACACCAATATTTGCGTCTAGAGCCTTTGCATTGAGGGCTATCTGAAAACGGCTGTGGCGCTGAAGTTGCCTGTAAATGTGGAGTTGGTGGCATGTGAAACCTGCATGTGGAGCATTCGTTTGTGTGGGATGCTCTACCAGGTTCATTTCAGTCCTAGCCATACAAAGGGCGCTAAGCATAGAGTGTGAAAACTGAGTTTCCTTGAGAGCTGCTTGGAAGCCTGATGGTGTGTGAAGTTAGTGAGCCAAATGGAGTTGTTCTCCCACAAGAACCACTCGGCTGATCCTTCTTCAATATGCCCTTCACCAACATGCAGTGTTTCCTTGATTGAATTAGCTCTCACACCAATATTTGCGTCTAGAGCCTTTGCATTGAGGGCTATCTGAAAACGGCTTGGCGCTGAAGTTGCCTGTGAGTGTGGAGTTGGTGGCATGTGAAACCCGCATGTGGAGCATTCGTTTGTGTGGGATGCTCTACCAGGTTCATTCCTAGATAATGCACTCAAAGTGCACTAAGCATAGAGTGTGAAAACTGAGTTTCCTTGAGAGCTGCTTGGAAGCCGGATGGTGTGTGAAGTTAGTGAGCCAAATGGAGTTGTTCTCCCACAAGAACCACTCGGCTGATCCTTCTTCAATATGCCCTTCACCAACATGCAGTGTTTCCTTGATTGAATTAGCTCTCACACCAATATTTGCGTCTAGAGCCTTTGCATTGAGGGCTATCTGAAAATGGCTGTGGCGCTGAAGTTGCCTGTGAATGTGGAGTTGGTGGCATGTGAAACCCGCATGTGGAGCATTCGTTTGTGTGGGATGCTCTACCAGGTTCATTCCTAGATAATGCACTCAAAGGGCACTAAGCATAGAGTGTGAAAACTGAGTTTCCTTGAGAGCTGCTTGGAAGCCTGATGGTGTGTGAAGTTAGTGAGCCAAATGGAGTTGTTCTCCCACAAGAACCACTCGGCTGATCCTTCTTCAATATGCCCTTCACCAACATGCAGTGTTTCCTTGATTGAATTAGCTCTCACACCAATATTTGCGTCTAGAGCCTTTGCATTGAGGGCTATCTGAAAATGGCTGTGGCGCTGAAGTTGCCTGTGAATGTGGAGTTGGTGGCATGTGAAACCCGCATGTGGAGCATTCGTTTGTGTGGGATGCTCTACCAGGTTAATTCCTAGATAATGCACTCAAAGGGCACTAAGCATAGAGTGTGAAAACTGAGTTTCCTTGAGAGCTGCTTGGAAGCCTGATGGTGTGTGAAGTTAGTGAGCCAAATGGAGTTGTTCTCCCACAAGAACCACTCGGCTGATCCTTCTTCAATATGCCCTTCACCAACATGCAGTGTTTCCTTGATTGAATTAGCTCTCACACCAATATTGGCGTCTAGAGCCTTTGCATTGAGGGCTATCTGAAAACGGCTGTGGCGCTGAAGTTGCCTGTGAATGTGGAGTTGGTGGCATGTGAAACCCGCATGTGGAGCATTCGTTTGTGTGGGATGCTCTACCAGGTTCATTCCTAGATAATGCATTCAAACGGCACTAAGCATAGAGTGTGAAAACTGAGTTTCCTTGAGAGCTGCTTGGAAGCCTGATGGTGTGTGAAATTAGTGAGCAAATGGAGTTGTTCTCCCACAAGAACCACTCGGCTGATCCTTCTTCAATATGCCCTTCACCAACATGCAGTGTTTCCTTGATTGAATTAGCTCTCACACCAATATTTGCGTCTAGAGCCTTTGCATTGAGGGCTATCTGAAAACGGCTGTGGCGCTGAAGTTGCCTGTGAATGTGGAGTTGGTGGCATGTGAAACCCGCATGTGGAGCATTCGTTTGTGTGGGATGCTCTACCAGGTTCATTCCTAGATAATGCACTCAAAGGGCACTAAGCATAGAGTGTGAAAACTGAGTTTCCTTGAGAGCTGCTTGGAAGCCTGATGGTGTGTGAAGTTAGTGAGCCAAATGGAGTTGTTCTCCCACAAGAACCACTCGGCTGATCCTTCTTCAATATGCCCTTCACCAACATGCAGTGTTTCCTTGATTGAATTAGCTCTCACACCAATATTTGCGTCTAGAGCCTTTGCATTGAGGGCTATCTGAAAATGGCTGTGGCGCTGAAGTTGCCTGTGAATGTGGAGTTGGTGGCATGTGAAACCCGCATGTGGAGCATTCGTTTGTGTGGGATGCTCTACCAGGTTCATTCCTAGATAATGCACTCAAGGGGCACTAAGCATAGAGTGTGAAAACTGAGTTTCCTTGAGAGCTGCTTGGAAGCCTGATGGTGTGTGAAGTTAGTGAGCCAAATGGGGTTGTTCTCCCACAAGAACCACTCGGCTGATCCTTCTTCAATATGCCCTTCACCAACATGCAGTGTTTCCTTGATTGAATTAGCTCTCACACCAATATTTGCGTCTAGAGCCTTTGCATTGAGGGCTATCTGAAAACGGCTGTGGCGCTGAAGTTGCCTGTGAATGTGGAGTTGGTGGCATGTGAAACCCGCATGTGGAGCATTCGTTTGTGTGGGATGCTCTACCAGGTTCATTCCTAGATAATGCATTCAAAGGGCACTAAGCATAGAGTGTGAAAACTGAGTTTCCTTGAGAGCTGCTTGGAAGCCTGATGGTGTGTGAAATTAGTGAGCAAATGGAGTTGTTCTCCCACAAGAGCCACTCGGCTGATCCTTCTTCAATATGCCCTTCACCAACATGCAGTGTTTCCTTGATTGAATTAGCTCTCACACCAATATTTGCGTCTAGAGCCTTTGCATTGAGGGCTATCTGAAAACGGCTGTGGCGCTGAAGTTGCCTGTGAATGTGGAGTTGGTGGCATGTGAAACCCGCATGTGGAGCATTCGTTTGTGTGGGATGCTCTACCAGGTTCATTCCTAGATAATGCACTCAAAGGGCACTAAGCATAGAGTGTGAAAACTGAGTTTCCTTGAGAGCTGCTTGGAAGCCTGATGGTGTGTGAAGTTAGTGAGCCAAATGGAGTTGTTCTCCCACAAGAACCACTCGGCTGATCCTTCTTCAATATGCCCTTCACCAACATGCAGTGTTTCCTTGATTGAATTAGCTCTCACAAGAATATTTGCGTCTATAGCCTTTGCATTGAGGGCTATCTGAAAATGGCTGTGGCGCTGAAGTTGCCTGTGAATGTGGAGTTGGTGGCATGTGAAACCCGCATGTGGAGCATTCGTTTGTGTGGGATGCTGACCAAGCTTCATTTCAGTTTTAGGCACACAAAGAGCACTAAGCATAGAGTGTGAAAACTGAGTTTCCTTGAGAGCTGCTTGGAAGCCTGATGGTGTGTGAAGTTAGTGAGCCAAATGGAGTTGTTCTCCCACAAGAACCACTCGGCTGATCCTTCTTCAATATGCCCTTCACCAACATGCAGTGTTTCCTTGATTGAATTAGCTCTCACACCAATATTTGCGTCTAGAGCCTTTGCATTGAGGGCTATCTGAAAACGGCTGTGGCGCTGAAGTTGCCTGTGAATGTGGAGTTGGTGGCATGTGAAACCCGCATGTGGAGCATTCGTTTGTGTGGGATGCTCTACCAGGTTCATTCCTAGATAATGCATTCAAACGGCACTAAGCATAGAGTGTGAAAACTGAGTTTCCTTGAGAGCTGCTTGGAAGCCTGATGGTGTGTGAAATTAGTGAGCAAATGGAGTTGTTCTCCCACAAGAACCACTCGGCTGATCCTTCTTCAATATGCCCTTCACCAACATGCAGTGTTTCCTTGATTGAATTAGCTCTCACACCAATATTTGCGTCTAGAGCCTTTGCATTGAGGGCTATCTGAAAACGGCTGTGGCACTGAAGTTGCCTGTGAATGTGGAGTTGGTGGCATGTGAAACCCTCATGTGGAGCATTCGTTTGTGTGGGATGCTCTACCAGGTTCATTCCTAGATAATGCACTCAAAGGGCACTAAACATAGAGTGTGAAAACTGAGTTTCCTTGAGAGCTGCTTGGAAGCCTGATGGTGTGTGAAGTTAGTGAGCCAAATGGAGTTGTTCTCCCACAAGAACCACTCGGCTGATCCTTCTTCAATATGCCCTTCACCAACATGCAGTGTTTCCTTGATTGAATTAGCTCTCACACCAATATTTGCGTCTAGAGCCTTTGCATTGAGGGCTATCTGAAAATGGCTGTGGCGCTGAAGTTGCCTGTGAATGTGGAGTTGGTGGCATGTGAAACCCGCATGTGGAGCATTCGTTTGTGTGGGATGCTCTACCAGGTTCATTCCTAGATAATGCACTCAAAGGGCACTAAGCATAGAGTGTGAAAACTGAGTTTCCTTGAGAGCTGCTTGGAATCCTGATGGTGTGTGAAGTTAGTGAGCCAAATGGAGTTGTTCTCCCACAAGAACCACTCGGCTGATCCTTCTTCAATATGCCCTTCACCAACATGCAGTGTTTCCTTGATTGAATTAGCTCTCACACCAATATTTGCGTCTAGAGCCTTTGCATTGAGGGCTATCTGAAAACGGCTTGGCGCTGAAGTTGCCTGTGAGTGTGGAGTTGGTGGCATGTGAAACCCGCATGTGGAGCATTCGTTTGTGTGGGATGCTCTACCAGGTTCATTCCTAGATAATGCACTCAAAGGGCACTAAGCATAGAGTGTGAAAACTGAGTTTCCTTGAGAGCTGCTTGGAAGCCTGATGGTGTGTGAAGTTAGTGAGCCAAATGGAGTTGTTCTCCCACAAGAACCACTCGGCTGATCCTTCTACAATATGCCCCTCACCAACATGCAGTGTTTCCTTGATTGAATTAGCTCTCACACCAATATTTGCGTCTAGAGCCTTTGCATTGAGGGCTATCTGAAAATGGCTGTGGCGCTGAAGTTGCCTGTGAATGTGGAGTTGGTGGCATGTGAAACCCGCATGTGGAGCATTCGTTTGTGTGGGATGCTCTACCAGGTTCATTCCTAGATCATGCACTCAAAGGGCACTAAGCATGGAGTGTGAAAACTGAGTTTCCTTGAGAGCTGCTTGGAAGCCGGATGGTGTGTGAAGTTAGTGAGCCAAATGGAGTTGTTCTCCCACAAGAACCACTCGGCTGATCCTTCTTCAATATGCCCCTCACCAACATGCAGAGTTTCCTTGATTAAATTAGCTCTCACACCAATATTTGCGTCTAGAGCCTTTGCATTGAGGGCTATCTGAAAACGGCTGTGGCGCTGAAGTTGCCTGTGAATGTGGAGTTGGTGGCATGTGAAACCCGCATGTGGAGCATTCGTTTGTGTGGGATGCTCTACCAGGTTCATTCCTAGATAATGCACTCAAAGGGCACTAAGCATAGAGTGTGAAAACTGAGTTTCCTTGAGAGCTGCTTGGAAGCCTGATGGTGTGTGAAGTTAGTGAGCCAAATGGAGTTGTTCTCCCACAAGAACCACTCGGCTGATCCTTCTTCAATATGCCCTTCACCAACATGCAGTGTTTCCTTGATTGAATTAGCTCTCACACCAATATTTGCGTCTAGAGCCTTTGCATTGAGGGCTATCTGAAAACGGCTTGGCGCTGAAGTTGCCTGTGAGTGTGGAGTTGGTGGCATGTGAAACCCGCATGTGGAGCATTCGTTTGTGTGGGATGCTCTACCAGGTTCATTCCTAGATAATGCACTCAAGGGGCACTAAGCATAGAGTGTGAAAACTGAGTTTCCTTGAGAGCTGCTTGGAAGCCGGATGGTGTGTGAAGTTAGTGAGCCAAATGGAGTTGTTCTCCCACAAGAACTACTCGGCTGATCCTTCTTCAATATGCCCCTCACCAACATGCAGAGTTTCCTTGATTAAATTATTCTCACACCAATATTTGCGTCTAGAGCCTTTACATTGAGGGCTATCTGAAAACGGCTGTGGCGCTGAAGTTGCCTGTGAATGTGGAGTTGGTGGCATGTGAAACCCGCATGTGGAGCATTCGTTTGTGTGGGATGCTCTACCAGGTTCATTCCTAGATAATGCACTCAAAGTGCACTAAGCATAGAGTGTGAAAACTGAGTTTCCTTGAGAGCTGCTTGGAAGCCGGATGGTGTGTGAAGTTAGTGAGCCAAATGGAGTTGTTCTCCCACAAGAACCACTCGGCTGATCCTTCTTCAATATGCCCTTCACCAACATGCAGTGTTTCCTTGATTGAATTAGCTCTCACACCAATATTTGCGTCTAGAGCCTTTGCATTGAGGGCTATCTGAAAACGGCTGTGGCGCTGAAGTTGCCTGTGAATGTGGAGTTGGTGGCATGTGAAACCCGCATGTGGAGCATTCGTTTGTGTGGGATGCTCTACCAGGTTCATTCCTAGATAATGCACTCAAAGGGCACTAAGCATAGAGTGTGAAAACTGAGTTTCCTTGAGAGCTGCTTGGAAGCCTGATGGTGTGTGAAGTTAGTGAGCCAAATGGAGTTGTTCTCCCACAAGAACCACTCGGCTGATCCTTCTTCAATATGCCCTTCACCAACATGCAGTGTTTCCTTGATTGAATTAGCTCTCACACCAATATTTGCGTCTAGAGCCTTTGCATTGAGGGCTATCTGAAAACGGCTGTGGCGCTGAAGTTGCCTGTGAATGTGGAGTTGGTGGCATGTGAAACCCGCATGTGGAGCATTCGTTTGTGTGGGATGCTCTACCAGGTTCATTCCTAGATAATGCATTCAAAGGGCACTAAGCATAGAGTGTGAAAACTGAGTTTCCTTGAGAGCTGCTTGGAAGCCTGATGGTGTGTGAAGTTAGTGAGCCAAATGGAGTTGTTCTCCCACAAGAACCACTCGGCTGATCCTTTTTCAATATGCCCTTCACCAACATGCAGTGTTTCCTTGATTGAATTAGCTCTCACACCAATATTTGCGTCTAGAGCCTTTGCATTGAGGGCTATCTGAAAACGGCTGTGGCGCTGAAGTTGCCTGTGAATGTGGAGTTGGTGGCATGTGAAACCCGCATGTGGAGCATTCGTTTGTGTGGGATGCTCTACCAGGTTCATTTCAGTCCTACCCATACAAAGGGCACTAAGCATAGAGTGTGAAAACTGAGTTTGCTTGAGAGCTGCTTGGAAGGCTATATGAAAACGGCTGTGGCGCTGAAGTTGCCTGTGAATGTGTAGTTGGTGGCATGTGAAACCCGCATGTGGAGCATTCGTTTGTGTGGGATGCTCTACCAGGTTCATTTCAGTCCTAGCCATACAAAGGGCACTAAGCATAGAGTGTGAAAACTGAGTTTCCTTGAGAGCTGCTTGGAAGCCTGATGGTGTGTGAAGTTAGTGAGCCAAATGGAGTTGTTCTCCCACAAGAACCACTCGGCTGATCCTTCTTCAATATGCCCTTCACCAACATGCAGTGTTTCCTTGATTGAATTAGCTCTCACACCAATATTTGTTTCTAGAGCCTTTGCATTGAGGGCTATCTGAAAACGGCTGTGGCGCTGAAGTTGCCTGTGAATGTGGAGTTGGTGGCATGTGAAATCCGCATGTGGAGCATTCGTTTGTGTGGGATGCTCTACCAGGTTCATTCCTAGATAATGCACTCAAAGGGCACTAAGCCTAGAGTGTGAAAACTGAGTTTCCTTGAGAGCTGCTTGGAAGCCTGATGGTGTGTGAAGTTAGTGAGCCAAATGGAGTTGTTCTCCCACAAGAACCACTCGGTTGATCCTTCTTCAATATGCCCTTCACCAACATGCAGTGTTTCCTTGATTGAATTAGCTCTCACACCAATATTTGCGTCTAGAGCCTTTGCATTGAGGGCTATCTGAAAACGGCTGTGGCGCTGAAGTTGCCTGTGAATGTGGAGTTGGTGGCATGTGAAACCCGCATGTGGAGCATTCGTTTGTGTGGGATGCTCTACCAGGTTCATTCCTAGATAATGCACTCAAAGGGCACTAAGCATAGAGTGTGAAAACTGAGTTTCCTTGAGAGCTGCTTGGAAGCCTGATGGTGTGTGAAGTTAGTGAGCCAAATGGAGTTGTTCTCCCACAAGAACCACTCGGCTGATCCTTCTTCAATATGCCCTTCACCAACATGCAGTGTTTCCTTGATTGAATTAGCTCTCACACCAATATTTGCGTCTAGAGCCTTTGCATTGAGGGCTATCTGAAAACGGCTGTGGCGCTGAAGTTGCCTGTGAATGTGGAGTTGGTGGCATGTGAAACCCGCATGTGGAGCATTCGTTTGTGTGGGATGCTCTACCAGGTTCATTCCTAGATAATGCACTCAACGGGCACTAAGCATAGAGTGTGAAAACTGAGTTTCCTTGAGAGCTGCTTGGAAGCCTGATGGTGTGTGAAGTTAGTGAGCCAAATGGAGTTGTTCTCCCACAAGAACCACTCGGCTGATCCTTCTTCAATATGCCCTTCACCAACATGCAGTGTTTCCTTGACTGAATTAGCTCTCACACCAATATTTGCGTCTAGAGCCTTTGCATTGAGGGCTATCTGAAAACGGCTGTGGCGCTGAAGTTGCCTGTGAATGTGGAGTTGGTGGCATGTGAAACCCGCATGTGGAGCATTCGTTTGTGTGGGATGCTCTACCAGGTTCATTTCAGTCCTAGCCATACAAAGGGCACTAAGCATAGAGTGTGAAAACTGAGTTTCCTTGAGAGCTGCTTGGAAGCCTGATGGTGTGTGAAGTTAGTGAGCCAAATGGAGTTGTTCTCCCACAAGAACCACTCGGCTGATCCTTCTTCAATATGCCCTTCACCAACATGCAGTGTTTCCTTGATTGAATTAGCTCTCACACCAATATTTGCGTCTAGAGCCTTTGCATTGAGGGCTATCTGAAAACGGCTGTGGCGCTGAAGTTGCCTGTGAATGTGGAGTTGGTGGCATGTGAAACCCGCATGTGGAGCATTCGTTTGTGTGGGATGCTCTACCAGGTTCATTCCTAGATAATGCACTCAAAGGGCACTAAGCATAGAGTGTGAAAACTGAGTTTCCTTGAGAGCTGCTTGGAAGCCTGATGGTGTGTGAAGTTAGTGAGCCAAATGGAGTTGTTCTCCCACAAGAACCACTCGGCAGATCCTTCTTCAATATGCCCTTCACCAACATGCAGTGTTTCCTTGATTGAATTAGCTCTCACACCAATATTTGCGTCTAGAACCTTTGCATTGAGGGCTATCTGAAAATGGCTGTGGCGCTGAAGTTGCCTGTGAATGTGGAGTTGGTGGCATGTGAAACCCGCATGTGGAGCATTCGTTTGTGTGGGATGCTCTACCAGGTTCATTCCTAGATAATGCACTCAAAGGGCACTAAGCATAGAGTGTGAAAACTGAGTTTCCTTGAGAGCTGCTTGGAAGCCTGATGGTGTGTGAAGTTAGTGAGCCAAATGGAGTTGTTCTCCCACAAGAACCACTCGGCTGATCCTTCTTCAATATGCCCTTCACCAACATGCAGTGTTTCCTTGATTGAATTAGCTCTCACACCAATATTTGCGTCTAGAGCCTTTGCATTGAGGGCTATCTGAAAACGGCTGTGGCGCTGAAGTTGCCTGTGAATGTGGAGTTGGTGGCATGTGAAACCCGCATGTGGAGCATTCGTTTGTGTGGGATGCTCTACCAGGTTCATTCCTAGATAATGCATTCAAACGGCACTAAGCATAGAGTGTGAAAACTGAGTTTCCTTGAGAGCTGCTTGGAAGCCTGATGGTGTGTGAAATTAGTGAGCAAATGGAGTTGTTCTCCCACAAGAACCACTCGGCTGATCCTTCTTCAATATGCCCTTCACCAACATGCAGTGTTTCCTTGATTGAATTAGCTCTCACACCAATATTTGCGTCTAGAGCCTTTGCATTGAGGGCTATCTGAAAACGGCTGTGGCGCTGAAGTTGCCTGTGAATGTGGAGTTGGTGGCATGTGAAACCCGCATGTGGAGCATTCGTTTGTGTGGGATGCTCTACCAGGTTCATTTCAGTCCTAGCCATACAAAGGGCGCTAAGCATAGAGTGTGAAAACTGAGTTTTCTTGAGAGCTGCTTGGAAGCCTGATGGTGTGTGAAGTTAGTGAGCCAAATGGAGTTGTTCTCCCACAAGAACCACTCGGCTGATCCTTCTTCAATATGCCCTTCACCAACATGCAGTGTTTCCTTGATTGAATTAGCTCTCACACCAATATTTGCGTCTAGAGCCTTTGCATTGAGGGCTATCTGAAAACGGCTGTGGCGCTGAAGTTGCCTGTGAATGTGGAGGTGGTGGCATGTGAAACCCGCATGTGGAGCATTCGTTTGTGTGGGATGCTCTACCAGGTTCATTCCTAGATAATGCACTCAAAGGGCACTAAGCATAGAGTGTGAAAACTGAGTTTCCTTGAGAGCTGCTTGGAAGCCTGATGGTGTGTGAAGTTAGTGAGCCAAATGGAGTTGTTCTCCCACAAGAACCACTCGGCTGATCCTTCTTCAATATGCCCTTCACCAACATGCAGTGTTTCCTTGATTGAATTAGCTCTCACACCAATATTTGCGTCTAGAGCCTTTGCATTGAGGGCTATCTGAAAACAGCTGTGGCGCTGAAGTTGCCTGTGAATGTGGAGTTGGTGGCATGTGAAACCCGCATGTGGAGCATTCGTTTGTGTGGGATGCTCTACCAGGTTCATTCCTAGATAATGCACTCAAAGGGCACTAAGCATAGAGTGTGAAAACTGAGTTTCCTTGAGAGCTGCTTGGAAGCCTGATGGTGTGTGAAGTTAGTGAGCCAAATGGAGTTGTTCTCCCACAAGAACCACTCGGCTGATCCTTCTTCAATATGCCCTTCACCAACATGCAGTGTTTTCTTGATTGAATTAGCTCTCACACCAATATTTGCGTCTAGAGCCTTTGCATTGAGGGCTATCTGAAAACGGCTGTGGCGCTGAAGTTGCCTGTGAATGTGGAGTTGGTGGCATGTGAAACCCGCATGTGGAGCATTCGTTTGTGTAGGATGCTCTACCAGGTTCATTCCTAGATAATGCACTCAAAGGGCACTAAGCATAGAGTGTGAAAACTGAGTTTCCTTGAGAGCTGCTTGGAATCCTGATGGTGTGTGAAGTTAGTGAGCCAAATGGAGTTGTTCTCCCACAAGAACCACTCGGCTGATCCTTCTTCAATATGCCCTTCACCAACATGCAGTGTTTCCTTGATTGAATTAGCTCTCACACCAATATTTGCGTCTAGAGCCTTTGCATTGAGGGCTATCTGAAAACGGCTGTGGCGCTGAAGTTGCCTG
Source organism: Ochotona princeps (assembly GCF_030435755.1). Taxonomy (NCBI): domain Eukaryota; kingdom Metazoa; phylum Chordata; class Mammalia; order Lagomorpha; family Ochotonidae; genus Ochotona; species Ochotona princeps. Next base: position 462,968 of record NW_026697151.1, on the reverse strand, counting down.
TGAATGTGGAGTTGGTGGCATGTGAAACCCGCATGTGGAGCATTCGTTTGTGTGGGATGCTCTACCAGGTTCATTCCTAGATAATGCACTCAAGGGGCACTAAGCATAGAGTGTGAAAACTGAGTTTCCTTGAGAGCTGCTTGGAAGCCTGATGGTGTGTGAAGTTAGTGAGCCAAATGGGGTTGTTCTCCCACAAGAACCACTCGGCTGATCCTTCTTCAATATGCCCTTCACCAACATGCAGTGTTTCCTTGATTGAATTAGCTCTCACACCAATATTTGCGTCTAGAGCCTTTGCATTGAGGGCTATCTGAAAATGGCTGTGGCGCTGAAGTTGCCTGTGAATGTGGAGTTGGTGGCATGTGAAACCTGCATGTGGAGCATTCGTTTGTGTGGGATGCTCTACCAGGTTCATTCCTAGATAATGCACTCAAAGGGCACTAAGCATAGAGTGTGAAAACTGAGTTTCCTTGAGAGCTGCTTGGAAGCCTGATGGTGTGTGAAGTTAGTGAGCCAAATGGAGTTGTTCTCCCACAAGAACCACTCGGCTGATGCTTCTTCAATATGCCCTTCACCAACATGCAGTGTTTCCTTGATTGAATTAGCTCTCACACCAATATTTGCGTCTAGAGCCTTTGCATTGAGGGCTATCTGAAAACGGCTGTGGCGCTGAAGTTGCCTGTGAATGTGGAGTTGGTGGCATGTGAAACCCGCATGTGGAGCATTCGTTTGTGTGGGATGCTCTACCAGGTTCATTCCTAGATAATGCACTCAAAGGGCATTAAGCATAGAGTGTGAAAACTGAGTTTCCTTGAGAGCTGCTTGGAAGCCTGATGGTGTGTGAAATTAGTGAGCAAATGGAGTTGTTCTCTCACAAGAACCACTCGGCTGATCCTTCTTCAATATGCCCTTCACCAACATGCAGTGTTTCCTTGATTGAATTAGCTCTCACACCAATATTTGCGTCTAGAGCCTTTGCATTGAGGGCTATCTGAAAACGGCTGTGGCGCTGAAGTTGCCTGTGAATGTGGAGTTGGTGGCATGTGAAACCCGCATGTGGAGCATTCGTTTGTGTGGGATGCTCTACCAGGTTCATTCCTAGATAATGCACTCAAAGGGCACTAAACATAGAGTGTGAAAACTGAGTTTCCTTGAGAGCTGCTTGGAAGCCTGATGGTGTGTGAAGTTAGTGAGCCAAATGGGGTTGTTCTCCCACAAGAACCACTCGGCTGATCCTTCTTCAATATGCCCTTCACCAACATGCAGTGTTTCCTTGATTGAATTAGCTCTCACACAAATATTTGCGTCTAGAGCCTTTGCATTGAGGGCTATCTGAAAACGGCTGTGGCGCTGAAGTTGCCTGTGAATGTGGAGTTGGTGGCATGTGAAACCCGCATGTGGAGCATTCGTTTGTGTGGGATGCTCTACCAGGTTCATTTCAGTCCTAGCCATACAAAGGGCGCTAAGCATAGAGTGTGAAAACTGAGTTTCCTTGAGAGCTGCTTGGAAGCCTGATGGTGTGTGAAGTTAGTGAGCCAAATGGAGTTGTTCTCCCACAAGAACCACTCGGCTGATCCTTCTTCAATATGCCCTTCACCAACATGCAGTGTTTCCTTGATTGAATTAGCTCTCACACCAATATTTGCGTCTAGAGCCTTTGCATTGAGGGCTATCTGAAAACGGCTGTGGCGCTGAAGTTGCCTGTGAATGTGGAGTTGGTGGCATGTGAAACCCGCATGTGGAGCATTCGTTTGTGTGGGATGCTCTACCAGGTTCATTTCAGTCCTAGCCATACAAAGGGCACTAAGCATAGAGTGTGAAAACTGAGTTTCCTTGAGAGCTGCTTGGAAGCCTGATGGTGTGTGAAGTTAGTGAGCCAAATGGAGTTGTTCTCCCACAAGAACCACTCGGCTGATCCTTCTTCAATATGCCCTTCACCAACATGCAGTGTTTCCTTGATTGAATTAGCTCTCACACCAATATTTGCGTCTAGAGCCTTTGCATTGAGGGCTATCTGAAAACGGCTGTGGCGCTGAAGTTGCCTGTGAATGTGGAGTTGGTGGCATGTGAAACCCGCATGTGGAGCATTCGTTTGTGTGGGATGCTCTACCATGTTCATTCCTAGATAATGCACTCAAAGGGCACTAAGCATAGAGTGTGAAAACTGAGTTTCCTTGAGAGCTGCTTGGAAGCCTGATGGTGTGTGAAGTTAGTGAGCCAAATGGAGTTGTTCTCCCACAAGAACCACTCGGCTGATCCTTCTTCAATATGCCCTTCACCAACATGCAGTGTTTCCTTGATTGAATTAGCTCTCACACCAATATTTGCGTCTAGAGCCTTTGCATTGAGGGCTATCTGAAAACGGCTGTGGCGCTGAAGTTGCCTGTGAAAGTAGAGTTGGTGGCATGTGAAACCCACATGTGGAGCATTCGTTTATGTGGGATGCTCTACCAGGTTCATTTCAGTCCGAGCCATACAAAGGGCGCTAAGCATAGAGTGTGAAAACTGAGTTTCCTTGAGAGCTGCTTGGAAGCCTGATGGTGTGTGAAGTTAGTGAGCCAAATGGAGTTGTTCTCCCACAAGAACCACTCGGCTGATCCTTCTTCAATATGCCCTTCACCAACATGCAGTGTTTCCTTGATTGAATTAGCTCTCACACCAATATTTGCGTCTAGAGCCTTTGCATTGAGGGCTATCTGAAAACGGCTGTGGCGCTGAAGTTGCCTGTGAATGTGGAGTTGGTGGCATGTGAAACCCGCATGTGGAGCATTCGTTTGTGTGGGATGCTCTACCAGGTTCATTCCTAGATAATGCACTCAAAGGGCACTAAGCATAGAGTGTGAAAACTGAGATTCCTTGAGAGCTGCTTGGAAGCCTGATGGTGTGTGAAGTTAGTGAGCCAAATGGAGTTGTTCTCCCACAAGAACCACTCGGCTGATCCTTCTTCAATATGCCCTTCACCAACATGCAGTGTTTCCTTGATTGAATTAGCTCTCACACCAATATTTGCGTCTAGAGCCTTTGCATTGAGGGCTATCTGAAAACGGCTGTGGCGCTGAAGTTGCCTGTGAATGTGGAGTTGGTGGCATGTGAAACCCGCATGTGGAGCATTCGTTTGTGTGGGATGCTCTACCAGGTTCATTCCTAGATAATGCACTCAAAGGGCACTAAGCATAGAGTGTGAAAACTGAGTTTCCTTGAGAGCTGCTTGGAAGCCTGATGGTGTGTGAAGTTAGTGAGCCAAATGGAGTTGTTCTCCCACAAGAACCACTCGGCTGATCCTTCTTCAATATGCCCTTCACCAACATGCAGTGTTTCCTTGATTGAATTAGCTCTCACACCAATATTTGCGTCTAGAGCCTTTGCATTGAGGGCTATCTGAAAACGGCTGTGGCGCTGAAGTTGCCTGTGAATGTGGAGTTGGTGGCATGTGAAACCCGCATGTGGAGCATTCGTTTGTGTGGGATGCTCTACCAGGTTCATTCCTAGATAATGCACTCAAAGGGCACTAAGCATAGAGTGTGAAAACTGAGTTTCCTTGAGAGCTGCTTGGAAGCCTGATGGTGTGTGAAATTAGTGAGCCAAATGGAGTTGTTCTCCCACAAGAACCACTCGGCTGATCCTTCTTCAATATGCCCTTCACCAACATGCAGTGTTTTCTTGATTGAATTAGCTCTCACACCAATATTTGCGTCTAGAGCCTTTGCATTGAGGGCTATCTGAAAATGGCTGTGGCGCTGAAGTTGCCTGTGAATGTGGAGTTGGTGGCATGTGAAACCCGCATGTGGAGCATTCGTTTGTGTAGGATGCTCTACCAGGTTCATTCCTAGATAATGCACTCAAAGGGCACTAAGCATAGAGTGTGAAAACTGAGTTTCCTTGAGAGCTGCTTGGAAGCCTGATGGTGTGTGAAGTTAGTGAGCCAAATGGAGTTGTTCTCCCACAAGAACCACTCGGCTGATCCTTCTTCAATATGCCCTTCACCAACATGCAGTGTTTCCTTGATTGAATTAGCTCTCACACCAATATTTGCGTCTAGAGCCTTTGCATTGAGGGCTATCTGAAAACGGCTGTGGCGCTGAAGTTGCCTGTGAATGTGGAGTTGGTGGCATGTGAAACCCGCATGTGGAGCATTCGTTTGTGTGGGATGCTCTACCAGGTTCATTCCTAGATAATGCACTCAAGGGGCACTAAGCATAGAGTGTGAAAACTGAGTTTCCTTGAGAGCTGCTTGGAAGCCTGATGGTGTGTGAAGTTAGTGAGCCAAATGGGGTTGTTCTCCCACAAGAACCACTCGGCTGATCCTTCTTCAATATGCCCTTCACCAACATGCAGTGTTTCCTTGATTGAATTAGCTCTCACACCAATATTTGCGTCTAGAGCCTTTGCATTGAGGGCTATCTGAAAATGGCTGTGGCGCTGAAGTTGCCTGTGAATGTGGAGTTGGTGGCATGTCAAATCCGCATGTGGAGCATTCGTTTGTGTGGGATGCTCTACCAGGTTCATTCCTAGATAATGCACTCAAAGGGCACTAAGCATAGAGTGTGAAAACTGAGTTTCCTTGAGAGCTGCTTGGAAGCCTGATGGTGTGTGAAGTTAGTGAGCCAAATGGAGTTGTTCTCCCACAAGAACCACTCGGCTGATGCTTCTTCAATATGCCCTTCACCAACATGCAGTGTTTCCTTGATTGAATTAGCTCTCACACCAATATTTGCGTCTAGAGCCTTTGCATTGAGGGCTATCTGAAAACGGCTGTGGCGCTGAAGTTGCCTGTGAATGTGGAGTTGGTGGCATGTGAAACCCGCATGTGGAGCATTCGTTTGTGTGGGATGCTCTACCAGGTTCATTCCTAGATAATGCATTCAAACGGCACTAAGCATAGAGTGTGAAAACTGAGTTTCCTTGAGAGCTGCTTGGAAGCCTGATGGTGTGTGAAATTAGTGAGCAAATGGAGTTGTTCTCTCACAAGAACCACTCGGCTGATCCTTCTTCAATATGCCCTTCACCAACATGCAGTGTTTCCTTGATTGAATTAGCTCTCACACCAATATTTGCGTCTAGAGCCTTTGCATTGAGGGCTATCTGAAAACGGCTGTGGCGCTGAAGTTGCCTGTGAATGTGGAGTTGGTGGCATGTGAAACCCGCATGTGGAGCATTCGTTTGTGTGGGATGCTCTACCAGGTTCATTCCTAGATAATGCACTCAAAGGGCACTAAGCATAGAGTGTGAAAACTGAGTTTCCTTGAGAGCTGCTTGGAAGCCTGATGGTGTGTGAAGTTAGTGAGCCAAATGGAGTTGTTCTCCCACAAGAACCACTCGGCTGATCCTTCTTCAATATGCCCTTCACCAACATGCAGTGTTTCCTTGATTGAATTAGCTCTCACACCAATATTTGCGTCTAGAGCCTTTGCATTGAGGGCTATCTGAAAACGGCTGTGGCGCTGAAGTTGCCTGTGAATGTGGAGTTGGTGGCATGTGAAACCCGCATGTGGAGCATTCGTTTGTGTGGGATGCTCTACCAGGTTCATTCCTAGATAATGCACTCAAAGGGCACTAAACATAGAGTGTGAAAACTGAGTTTCCTTGAGAGCTGCTTGGAAGCCTGATGGTGTGTGAAGTTAGTGAGCCAAATGGAGTTGTTCTCCCACAAGAACCACTCGGCTGATCCTTCTTCAATATGCCCTTCACCAACATGCAGTGTTTCCTTGATTGAATTAGCTCTCACACCAATATTTGCGTCTAGAGCCTTTGCATTGAGGGCTATCTGAAAACGGCTGTGGCGCTGAAGTTGCCTGTGAATGTGGAGTTGGTGGCATGTGAAACCCGCATGTGGAGCATTCGTTTGTGTGGGATGCTCTACCAGGTTCATTTCAGTCCTAGCCATACAAAGGGCGCTAAGCATAGAGTGTGAAAACTGAGTTTCCTTGAGAGCTGCTTGGAAGCCTGATGGTGTGTGAAGTTAGTGAGCCAAATGGAGTTGTTCTCCCACAAGAACCACTCGGCTGATCCTTCTTCAATATGCCCTTCACCAACATGCAGTGTTTCCTTGATTGAATTAGCTCTCACACCAATATTTGCGTCTAGAGCCTTTGCATTGAGGGCTATCTGAAAACGGCTGTGGCGCTGAAGTTGCCTGTGAATGTGGAGTTGGTGGCATGTGAAACCCGCATGTGGAGCATTCGTTTGTGTGGGATGCTCTACCAGGTTCATTTCAGTCCTAGCCATACAAAGGGCACTAAGCATAGAGTGTGAAAACTGAGTTTCCTTGAGAGCTGCTTGGAAGCCTGATGGTGTGTGAAGTTAGTGAGCCAAATGGAGTTGTTCTCCCACAAGAACCACTCGGCTGATCCTTCTTCAATATGCCCTTCACCAACATGCAGTGTTTCCTTGATTGAATTAGCTCTCACACCAATATTTGCGTCTAGAGCCTTTGCATTGAGGGCTATCTGAAAATGGCTGTGGCGCTGAAGTTGCCTGTGAATGTGGAGTTGGTGGCATGTGAAACCCGCATGTGGAGCATTCGTTTGTGTGGGATGCTCTACCATGTTCATTCCTAGATAATGCACTCAAAGGGCACTAAGCATAGAGTGTGAAAACTGAGTTTCCTTGAGAGCTGCTTGGAAGCCTGATAGTGTGTGAAGTTAGTGAGCCAAATGGAGTTGTTCTCCCACAAGAACCACTCGGCTGATCCTTCTTCAATATGCCCTTCACCAACATGCAGTGTTTCCTTGATTGAATTAGCTCTCACACCAATATTTGCGTCTAGAGCCTTTGCATTGAGGGCTATCTGAAAACGGCTGTGGCGCTGAAGTTGCCTGTGAATGTAGAGTTGGTGGCATGTGAAACCCGCATGTGGAGCATTCGTTTGTGTGGGATGCTCTACCAGGTTCATTTCAGTCCTAGCCATACAAAGGGCGCTAAGCATAGAGTGTGAAAACTGAGTTTCCTTGAGAGCTGCTTGGAAGCCTGATGGTGTGTGAAGTTAGTGAGCCAAATGGAGTTGTTCTCCCGCAAGAACCACTCGGCTGATCCTTCTTCAATATGCCCTTCACCAACATGCAGTGTTTCCTTGATTGAATTAGCTCTCACACCAATATTTGCGTCTAGAGCCTTTGCATTGAGGGCTATCTGAAAACGGCTGTGGCGCTGAAGTTGCCTGTGAATGTGGAGTTGGTGGCATGTGAAACCCGCATGTGGAGCATTCGTTTGTGTGGGATGCTCTACCAGGTTCATTCCTAGATAATGCACTCAAAGGGCACTAAGCATAGAGTGTGAAAACTGAGTTTCCTTGAGAGCTGCTTGGAAGCCTGATGGTGTGTGAAGTTAGTGAGCCAAATGGAGTTGTTCTCCCACAAGAACCACTCGGCTGATCCTTCTTCAATATGCCCTTCACCAACATGCAGTGTTTCCTTGATTGAATTAGCTCTCACACCAATATTTGCGTCTAGAGCCTTTGCATTGAGGGCTATCTGAAAACGGCTGTGGCGCTGAAGTTGCCTGTGAATGTGGAGTTGGTGGCATGTGAAACCCGCATGTGGAGTATTCGTTTGTGTGGGATGCTCTACCAGGTTCATTCCTAGATAATGCACTCAAAGGGCACTAAGCATAGAGTGTGAAAACTGAGTTTCCTTGAGAGCTGCTTGGAAGCCTGATGGTGTGTGAAATTAGTGAGCCAAATGGAGTTGTTCTCCCACAAGAACCACTCGGCTGATCCTTCTTCAATATGCCCTTCACCAACATGCAGTGTTTTCTTGATTGAATTAGCTCTCACACCAATATTTGCGTCTAGAGCCTTTGCATTGAGGGCTATCTGAAAATGGCTGTGGCGCTGAAGTTGCCTGTGAATGTGGAGTTGGTGGCATGTGAAACCCGCATGTGGAGCATTCGTTTGTGTGGGATGCTCTACCAGGTTCATTCCTAGATAATGCACTCAAAGGGCACTAAGCATAGAGTGTGAAAACTGAGTTTCCTTGAGAGCTGCTTGGAAGCCTGATGGTGTGTGAAGTTAGTGAGCCAAATGGAGTTGTTCTCCCACAAGAACCACTCGGCTGATCCTTCTTCAATATGCCCTTCACCAACATGCAGTGTTTCCTTGATTGAATTAGCTCTCACACCAATATTTGCGTCTAGAGCCTTTGCATTGAGGGCTATCTGAAAACGGCTGTGGCGCTGAAGTTGCCTGTGAATGTGGAGTTGGTGGCATGTGAAACCCGCATGTGGAGCATTCGTTTGTGTGGGATGCTCTACCAGGTTCATTCCTAGATAATGCACTCAAGGGGCACTAAGCATAGAGTGTGAAAACTGAGTTTCCTTGAGAGCTGCTTGGAAGCCTGATGGTGTGTGAAGTTAGTGAGCCAAATGGGGTTGTTCTCCCACAAGAACCACTCGGCTGATCCTTCTTCAATATGCCCTTCACCAACATGCAGTGTTTCCTTGATTGAATTAGCTCTCACACCAATATTTGCGTCTAGAGCCTTTGCATTGAGGGCTATCTGAAAATAGCTGTGGCGCTGAAGTTGCCTGTGAATGTGGAGTTGGTGGCATGTGAAACCTGCATGTGGAGCATTCGTTTGTGTGGGATGCTCTACCAGGTTCATTCCTAGATAATGCACTCAAAGGGCACTAAGCATAGAGTGTGAAAACTGAGTTTCCTTGAGAGCTGCTTGGAAGCCTGATGGTGTGTGAAGTTAGTGAGCCAAATGGAGTTGTTCTCCCACAAGAACCACTCGGCTGATCCTTCTTCAATATGCCCTTCACCAACATGCAGTGTTTCCTTGATTGAATTAGCTCTCACACCAATATTTGCGTCTAGAGCCTTTGCATTGAGGGCTATCTGAAAACGGCTGTGGCGCTGAAGTTGCCTGTGAATGTGGAGTTGGTGGCATGTGAAACCCGCATGTGGAGCATTCGTTTGTGTGGGATGCTCTACCAGGTTCATTCCTAGATAATGCATTCAAACGGCACTAAGCATAGAGTGTGAAAACTGAGTTTCCTTGAGAGCTGCTTGGAAGCCTGATGGTGTGTGAAATTAGTGAGCAAATGGAGTTGTTCTCTCACAAGAACCACTCGGCTGATCCTTCTTCAATATGCCCTTCACCAACATGCAGTGTTTCCTTGATTGAATTAGCTCTCACACCAATATTTGCGTCTAGAGCCTTTGCATTGAGGGCTATCTGAAAACGGCTGTGGCGCTGAAGTTGCCTGTGAATGTGGAGTTGGTGGCATGTGAAACCCGCATGTGGAGCATTCGTTTGTGTGGGATGCTCTACCAGGTTCATTCCTAGATAATGCACTCAAAGGGCACTAAGCATAGAGTGTGAAAACTGAGTTTCCTTGAGAGCTGCTTGGAAGCCTGATGGTGTGTGAAGTTAGTGAGCCAAATGGAGTTGTTCTCTCACAAGAACCACTCGGCTGATCCTTCTTCAATATGCCCTTCACCAACATGCAGTGTTTCCTTGATTGAATTAGCTCTCACACCAATATTTGCGTCTAGAGCCTTTGCATTGAGGGCTATCTGAAAATGGCTGTGGCGCTGAAGTTGCCTGTGAATGTGGAGTTGGTGGCATGTGAAACCCGCATGTGGAGCATTCGTTTGTGTGGGATGCTCTACCAGGTTCATTCCTAGATAATGCACTCAAGGGGCACTAAGCATAGAGTGTGAAAACTGAGTTTCCTTGAGAGCTGCTTGGAAGCCTGATGGTGTGTGAAATTAGTGAGCAAATGGAGTTGTTCTCCCACAAGAACCACTCGGCTGATCCTTCTTCAATATGCCCTTCACCAACATGCAGTGTTTCCTTGATTGAATTAGCTCTCACACCAATATTTGCGTCTAGAGCCTTTGCATTGAGGGCTATCTGAAAACGGCTGTGGCGCTGAAGTTGCCTGTGAATGTGGAGTTGGTGGCATGTGAAACCCGCATGTGGAGCATTCGTTTGTGTGGGATGCTCTACCAGGTTCATTCCTAGATAATGCATTCAAACGGCACTAAGCATAGAGTGTGAAAACTGAGTTTCCTTGAGAGCTGCTTGGAAGCCTGATGGTGTGTGAAATTAGTGAGCAAATGGAGTTGTTCTCCCACAAGAACCACTCGGCTGATCCTTCTTCAATATGCCCTTCACCAACATGCAGTGTTTCCTTGATTGAATTAGCTCTCACACCAATATTTGCGTCTAGAGCCTTTGCATTGAGGGCTATCTGAAAACGGCTGTGGCGCTGAAGTTGCCTGTGAATGTGGAGTTGGTGGCATGTGAAACCCGCATGTGGAGCATTCGTTTGTGTGGGATGCTCTACCAGGTTCATTCCTAGATAATGCACTCAAAGGGCACTAAGCATAGAGTGTGAAAACTGAGTTTCCTTGAGAGCTGCTTGGAAGCCTGATGGTGTGTGAAGTTAGTGAGCCAAATGGAGTTGTTCTCCCACAAGAACCACTCGGCTGATCCTTCTTCAATATGCCCTTCACCAACATGCAGTGTTTCCTTGATTGAATTAGCTCTCACAAGAATATTTGCGTCTATAGCCTTTGCATTGAGGGCTATCTGAAAATGGCTGTGGCGCTGAAGTTGCCTGTGAATGTGGAGTTGGTGGCATGTGAAACCCGCATGTGGAGCATTCGTTTGTGTGGGATGCTCTACCAGGTTCATTCCTAGATAATGCACTCAAGGGGCACTAAGCATAGAGTGTGAAAACTGAGTTTCCTTGAGAGCTACTTGGAAGCCTGATGGTGTGTGAAGTTAGTGAGCCAAATGGGGTTGTTCTCCCACAAGAACCACTCGGCTGATCCTTCTTCAATATGCCCTTCACCAACATGCAGTGTTTCCTTGATTGAATTAGCTCTCACACCAATATTTGCGTCTAGAGCCTTTGCATTGAGGGCTATCTGAAAATGGCTGTGGCGCTGAAGTTGCCTGTGAATGTGGAATTGGTGGCATGTGAAACGCGCATGTGGAGCATTCGTTTGTGTGGGATGCTCTACCAGGTTCATTCCTAGATAATGCACTCAAAGGGCACTAAGCATAGAGTGTGAAAACTGAGTTTCCTTGAGAGCTGCTTGGAAGCCTGATGGTGTGTGAAGTTAGTGAGCCAAATGGAGTTGTTCTCCCACAAGAACCACTCGGCTGATCCTTCTTCAATATGCCCTTCACCAACATGCAGTGTTTCCTTGATTGAATTAGCTCTCACACCAATATTTGCGTCTAGAGCCTTTGCATTGAGGGCTATCTGAAAACGGCTGTGGCGCTGAAGTTGCCTGTGAATGTGGAGTTGGTGGCATGTGAAACCCGCATGTGGAGCATTCGTTTGTGTGGGATGCTCTACCAGGTTCATTCCTAGATAATGCATTCAAACGGCACTAAGCATAGAGTGTGAAAACTGAGTTTCCTTGAGAGCTGCTTGGAAGCCTGATGGTGTGTGAAATTAGTGAGCAAATGGAGTTGTTCTCCCACAAGAACCACTCGGCTGATCCTTCTTCAATATGCCCTTCACCAACATGCAGTGTTTCCTTGATTGAATTAGCTCTCACACCAATATTTGCGTCTAGAGCCTTTGCATTGAGAGCTATCTGAAAACGGCTGTGGCGCTGAAGTTGCTTGTGAATGTGGAGTTGGTGGCATGTGAAACCCGCATGTGGAGCATTCGTTTGTGTGGGATGCTGAAAAAGCTTCATTTCAGTCCTAGGCACACAAAGAGCACTAAGCATAGAGTGTGAAAACTGAGTTTCCTGGAGAGCTGCTTGGAAGCCGGATGGTGTGTGAAGTTAGTGAGCCAAATGGAGTTGTTCTCCCACAAGAACCACTCGGCTGATCCTTCTTCAATATGCCCTTCACCAACATGCAGTGTTTCCTTGATTGAATTAGCTCTCACACCAATATTTGCGTCTAGAGCCTTTGCATTGAGGGCTATCTGAAAACGGCTGTCGCGCTGAAGTTGCCTGTGAATGTGGAGTTGGTGGCATGTGAAACCCGCATGTGGAGCATTCGTTTGTGTGGGATGCTCTACCAGGTTCATTCCTAGATAATGCACTCAAAGGGCACTAAGCATAGAGTGTGAAAACTGAGTTTCCTTGAGAGCTGCTTGGAAGCCTGATGGTGTGTGAAGTTAGTGAGCCAAATGGAGTTGTTCTCCCACAAGAACCACTCGGCTGATCCTTCTTCAATATGCCCTTCACCAACATGCAGTGTTTCCTTGATTGAATTAGCTCTCACACCAATATTTGCGTCTAGAGCCTTTGCATTGAGGGCTATCTGAAAACGGCTGTGGCGCTGAAGTTGCCTGTAAATGTGGAGTTGGTGGCATGTGAAACCTGCATGTGGAGCATTCGTTTGTGTGGGATGCTCTACCAGGTTCATTTCAGTCCTAGCCATACAAAGGGCGCTAAGCATAGAGTGTGAAAACTGAGTTTCCTTGAGAGCTGCTTGGAAGCCTGATGGTGTGTGAAGTTAGTGAGCCAAATGGAGTTGTTCTCCCACAAGAACCACTCGGCTGATCCTTCTTCAATATGCCCTTCACCAACATGCAGTGTTTCCTTGATTGAATTAGCTCTCACACCAATATTTGCGTCTAGAGCCTTTGCATTGAGGGCTATCTGAAAACGGCTTGGCGCTGAAGTTGCCTGTGAGTGTGGAGTTGGTGGCATGTGAAACCCGCATGTGGAGCATTCGTTTGTGTGGGATGCTCTACCAGGTTCATTCCTAGATAATGCACTCAAAGTGCACTAAGCATAGAGTGTGAAAACTGAGTTTCCTTGAGAGCTGCTTGGAAGCCGGATGGTGTGTGAAGTTAGTGAGCCAAATGGAGTTGTTCTCCCACAAGAACCACTCGGCTGATCCTTCTTCAATATGCCCTTCACCAACATGCAGTGTTTCCTTGATTGAATTAGCTCTCACACCAATATTTGCGTCTAGAGCCTTTGCATTGAGGGCTATCTGAAAATGGCTGTGGCGCTGAAGTTGCCTGTGAATGTGGAGTTGGTGGCATGTGAAACCCGCATGTGGAGCATTCGTTTGTGTGGGATGCTCTACCAGGTTCATTCCTAGATAATGCACTCAAAGGGCACTAAGCATAGAGTGTGAAAACTGAGTTTCCTTGAGAGCTGCTTGGAAGCCTGATGGTGTGTGAAGTTAGTGAGCCAAATGGAGTTGTTCTCCCACAAGAACCACTCGGCTGATCCTTCTTCAATATGCCCTTCACCAACATGCAGTGTTTCCTTGATTGAATTAGCTCTCACACCAATATTTGCGTCTAGAGCCTTTGCATTGAGGGCTATCTGAAAATGGCTGTGGCGCTGAAGTTGCCTGTGAATGTGGAGTTGGTGGCATGTGAAACCCGCATGTGGAGCATTCGTTTGTGTGGGATGCTCTACCAGGTTAATTCCTAGATAATGCACTCAAAGGGCACTAAGCATAGAGTGTGAAAACTGAGTTTCCTTGAGAGCTGCTTGGAAGCCTGATGGTGTGTGAAGTTAGTGAGCCAAATGGAGTTGTTCTCCCACAAGAACCACTCGGCTGATCCTTCTTCAATATGCCCTTCACCAACATGCAGTGTTTCCTTGATTGAATTAGCTCTCACACCAATATTGGCGTCTAGAGCCTTTGCATTGAGGGCTATCTGAAAACGGCTGTGGCGCTGAAGTTGCCTGTGAATGTGGAGTTGGTGGCATGTGAAACCCGCATGTGGAGCATTCGTTTGTGTGGGATGCTCTACCAGGTTCATTCCTAGATAATGCATTCAAACGGCACTAAGCATAGAGTGTGAAAACTGAGTTTCCTTGAGAGCTGCTTGGAAGCCTGATGGTGTGTGAAATTAGTGAGCAAATGGAGTTGTTCTCCCACAAGAACCACTCGGCTGATCCTTCTTCAATATGCCCTTCACCAACATGCAGTGTTTCCTTGATTGAATTAGCTCTCACACCAATATTTGCGTCTAGAGCCTTTGCATTGAGGGCTATCTGAAAACGGCTGTGGCGCTGAAGTTGCCTGTGAATGTGGAGTTGGTGGCATGTGAAACCCGCATGTGGAGCATTCGTTTGTGTGGGATGCTCTACCAGGTTCATTCCTAGATAATGCACTCAAAGGGCACTAAGCATAGAGTGTGAAAACTGAGTTTCCTTGAGAGCTGCTTGGAAGCCTGATGGTGTGTGAAGTTAGTGAGCCAAATGGAGTTGTTCTCCCACAAGAACCACTCGGCTGATCCTTCTTCAATATGCCCTTCACCAACATGCAGTGTTTCCTTGATTGAATTAGCTCTCACACCAATATTTGCGTCTAGAGCCTTTGCATTGAGGGCTATCTGAAAATGGCTGTGGCGCTGAAGTTGCCTGTGAATGTGGAGTTGGTGGCATGTGAAACCCGCATGTGGAGCATTCGTTTGTGTGGGATGCTCTACCAGGTTCATTCCTAGATAATGCACTCAAGGGGCACTAAGCATAGAGTGTGAAAACTGAGTTTCCTTGAGAGCTGCTTGGAAGCCTGATGGTGTGTGAAGTTAGTGAGCCAAATGGGGTTGTTCTCCCACAAGAACCACTCGGCTGATCCTTCTTCAATATGCCCTTCACCAACATGCAGTGTTTCCTTGATTGAATTAGCTCTCACACCAATATTTGCGTCTAGAGCCTTTGCATTGAGGGCTATCTGAAAACGGCTGTGGCGCTGAAGTTGCCTGTGAATGTGGAGTTGGTGGCATGTGAAACCCGCATGTGGAGCATTCGTTTGTGTGGGATGCTCTACCAGGTTCATTCCTAGATAATGCATTCAAAGGGCACTAAGCATAGAGTGTGAAAACTGAGTTTCCTTGAGAGCTGCTTGGAAGCCTGATGGTGTGTGAAATTAGTGAGCAAATGGAGTTGTTCTCCCACAAGAGCCACTCGGCTGATCCTTCTTCAATATGCCCTTCACCAACATGCAGTGTTTCCTTGATTGAATTAGCTCTCACACCAATATTTGCGTCTAGAGCCTTTGCATTGAGGGCTATCTGAAAACGGCTGTGGCGCTGAAGTTGCCTGTGAATGTGGAGTTGGTGGCATGTGAAACCCGCATGTGGAGCATTCGTTTGTGTGGGATGCTCTACCAGGTTCATTCCTAGATAATGCACTCAAAGGGCACTAAGCATAGAGTGTGAAAACTGAGTTTCCTTGAGAGCTGCTTGGAAGCCTGATGGTGTGTGAAGTTAGTGAGCCAAATGGAGTTGTTCTCCCACAAGAACCACTCGGCTGATCCTTCTTCAATATGCCCTTCACCAACATGCAGTGTTTCCTTGATTGAATTAGCTCTCACAAGAATATTTGCGTCTATAGCCTTTGCATTGAGGGCTATCTGAAAATGGCTGTGGCGCTGAAGTTGCCTGTGAATGTGGAGTTGGTGGCATGTGAAACCCGCATGTGGAGCATTCGTTTGTGTGGGATGCTGACCAAGCTTCATTTCAGTTTTAGGCACACAAAGAGCACTAAGCATAGAGTGTGAAAACTGAGTTTCCTTGAGAGCTGCTTGGAAGCCTGATGGTGTGTGAAGTTAGTGAGCCAAATGGAGTTGTTCTCCCACAAGAACCACTCGGCTGATCCTTCTTCAATATGCCCTTCACCAACATGCAGTGTTTCCTTGATTAAATTAGCTCTCACACCAATATTTGCGTCTAGAGCCTTTGCATTGAGGGCTATCTGAAAACGGCTGTGGCGCTGAAGTTGCCTGTGAATGTGGAGTTGGTGGCATGTGAAACCCGCATGTGGAGCATTCGTTTGTGTGGGATGCTCTACCAGGTTCATTCCTAGATAATGCATTCAAACGGCACTAAGCATAGAGTGTGAAAACTGAGTTTCCTTGAGAGCTGCTTGGAAGCCTGATGGTGTGTGAAATTAGTGAGCAAATGGAGTTGTTCTCCCACAAGAACCACTCGGCTGATCCTTCTTCAATATGCCCTTCACCAACATGCAGTGTTTCCTTGATTGAATTAGCTCTCACACCAATATTTGCGTCTAGAGCCTTTGCATTGAGAGCTATCTGAAAACGGCTGTGGCGCTGAAGTTGCTTGTGAATGTGGAGTTGGTGGCATGTGAAACCCGCATGTGGAGCATTCGTTTGTGTGGGATGCTGACCAAGCTTCATTTCAGTCCTAGGCACACAAAGAGCACTAAGCATAGAGTGTGAAAACTGAGTTTCCTTGAGAGCTGCTTGGAAGCCTGATGGTGTGTGAAGTTAGTGAGCCAAATGGAGTTGTTCTCCCACAAGAACCACTCGGCTGATCCTTCTTCAATATGCCCTTCACCAACATGCAGTGTTTCCTTGATTGAATTAGCTCTCACACCAATATTTGCGTCTAGAGCCTTTGCATTGAGGGCTATCTGAAAACGGCTGTGGCGCTGAAGTTGCCTGTGAATGTGGAGTTGGTGGCATGTGAAACCCGCATGTGGAGCATTCGTTTGTGTGGGATGCTCTACCAGGTTCATTCCTAGATAATGCATTCAAACGGCACTAAGCATAGAGTGTGAAAACTGAGTTTCCTTGAGAGCTGCTTGGAAGCCTGATGGTGTGTGAAATTAGTGAGCAAATGGAGTTGTTCTCCCACAAGAACCACTCGGCTGATCCTTCTTCAATATGCCCTTCACCAACATGCAGTGTTTCCTTGATTGAATTAGCTCTCACACCAATATTTGCGTCTAGAGCCTTTGCATTGAGAGCTATCTGAAAACGGCTGTGGCGCTGAAGTTGCTTGTGAATGTGGAGTTGGTGGCATGTGAAACCCTCATGTGGAGCATTCGTTTGTGTGGGAAACTCTACCAGGTTCATTCCTAGATAATGCACTCAAAGTGCACTAAGCATAGAGTGTGAAAACTGAGTTTCCTTGAGAGCTGCTTGGAAGCCTGATGGTGTGTGAAGTTAGTGAGCCAAATGGAGTTGTTCTCCCACAAGAACCACTCGGCTGATCCTTCTTCAATATGCCCTTCACCAACATGCAGTGTTTCCTTGATTGAATTAGCTCTCACACCAATATTTGCGTCTAGAGCCTTTGCATTGAGGGCTATCTGAAAACGGCTGTGGCGCTGAAGTTGCCTGTGAATGTGGAGTTGGTGGCATGTGAAACCTGCATGTGGAGCATTCGTTTGTGTGGGATGCTCTACCAGGTTCATTCCTAGATAATGCACTCAAAGGGCACTAAGCATAGAGTGTGAAAACTTAGTTTCCTTGAGAGCTGCTTGGAAGCCTGATGGTGTGTGAAGTTAGTGAGCCAAATGGAGTTGTTCTCCCACAAGAACCACTCGGCTGATCCTTCTTCAATATGCCCTTCACCAACATGCAGTGTTTCCTTGATTGAATTAGCTCTCACACCAATATTTGCGTCTAGAGCCTTTGCATTGAGGGCTATCTGAAAACGGCTGTGGCGCTGAAGTTGCCTGTGAATGTGGAGTTGGTGGCATGTGAAACCCGCATGTGGAGCATTCGTTTGTGTGGGATGCTCTACCAGGTTCATTCCTAGATAATGCACTCAAAGGGCACTAAGCATAGAGTGTGAAAACTGAGTTTCCTTGAGAGCTGCTTGGAAGCCTGATGGTGTGTGAAGTTAGTGAGCCAAATGGAGTTGTTCTCCCACAAGAACCACTCGGCTGATCCTTCTTCAATATGCCCTTCACCAACATGCAGTGTTTCCTTGATTGAATTAGCTCTCACACCAATATTTGCGTCTAGAGCCTTTACATTGAGAGTTATCTGAAAACGGCTGTGGCGCTGAAGTTGCCTGTGAATGTGGAGTTGGTGGCATGTGAAACCCGCATGTGGAGCATTCGTTTGTGTGGGATGCTGACCAAGCTTCATTTCAGTCCTAGGCACACAAAGAGCACTAAGCATAGAGTGTGAAAACTGAGTTTGCTTGAGAGCTGCTTGGAAGCCTGATGGTGTGTGAAGTTAGTGAGCCAAATGGAGTTGTTCTCCCACAAGAACCACTCGGCTGATCCTTCTTCAATATGCCCTTCACCAACATGCAGTGTTTCCTTGATTGAATTAGCTCTCACACCAATATTTGCGTCTAGAGCCTTTGCATTGAGGGCTATCTGAAAACGGCTGTGGCGCTGAAGTTGCCTGTGAATGTGGAGTTGGTGGCATGTGAAACCCTCATGTGGAGCATTCGTTTGTGTGGGATGCTCTACCAGGTTCATTTCAGTCCTAGCCATACAAAGGGCACTAAGCATAGAGTGTGAAAACTGAGTTTGCTTGAGAGCTGCTTGGAAGCCTGATGGTGTGTGAAGTTAGTGAGCCAAATGGAGTTGTTCTCCCACAAGAACCACTCGGCTGATCCTTCTTCAATATGCCCTTCACCAACATGCAGTGTTTCCTTGATTGAATTAGCTCTCACACCAATATTTGCGTCTAGAGCCTTTGCATTGAGGGCTATCTGAAAACGGCTGTGGCGCTGAAGTTGCCTGTGAATGTGGAGTTGGTGGCATGTGAAACCCTCATGTGGAGCATTCGTTTGTGTGGGATGCTCTACCAGGTTCATTTCAGTCCTAGCCATACAAAGGGCACTAAGCATAGAGTGTGAAAACTGAGTTTCCTTGAGAGCTGCTTGGAAGCCTGATGGTGTGTGAAGTTAGTGAGCCAAATGGAGTTGTTCTCCCACAAGAACCACTCGGCTGATCCTTCTTCAATATGCCCTTCACCAACATGCAGTGTTTCCTTGATTGAATTAGCTCTCACACCAATATTTGCGTCTAGCGCCTTTGCATTGAGGGCTATCTGAAAACGGCTGTGGCGCTGAAGTTGCCTGTGAATGTGGAGTTGGTGGCATGTGAAACCCGCATGTGGAGCATTCGTTTGTGTGGGATGCTCTACCAGGTTCATTCGTAGATAATGCACTCAAACGGCACTAAGCATAGAGTGTGAAAACTGAGTTTCCTTGAGAGCTGCTTGGAAGCCTGATGGTGTGTGAAATTAGTGAGCCAAATGGAGTTGTTCTCCCACAAGAACCACTCGGCTGATCCTTCTTCAATATGCCCTTCACCAACATGCAGTGTTTCCTTGATTGAATTAGCTCTCACACCAATATTTGCGTCTAGAGCCTTTGCATTGAGAGCTATCTGAAAACGGCTGTGGCGCTGAAGTTGCCTGTGAATGTGGAGTTGGTGGCATGTGAAACCCGCATGTGGAGTATTCGTTTGTGTGGGATGCTGACCAAGCTTCATTTCAGTCCTTGGCACACAGAGAGCACTAAGCATAGAGTGTGAAAACTGAGTTTCCTTGAGAGCTGCTTGGAAGCCTGATGGTGTGTGAAGTTAGTGAGCCAAATGGAGTTGTTCTCCCACAAGAACCACTCGGCTGATCCTTCTTCAATATGCCCTTCACCAACATGCAGTGTTTCCTTGATTGAATTAGCTCTCACACCAATATTTGCGTCTAGAGCCTTTGCATTGAGGGCTATCTGAAAACGGCTGTGGCGCTGAAGTTGCCTGTGAATGTGGAGTTGGTGGCATGTGAAACCCGCATGTGGAGCATTCGTTTGTGTGGGATGCTCTACCAGGTTCATTTCAGTCCTAGCCATACAAAGGGCACTAAGCATAGAGTGTGAAAACTGAGTTTCCTTGAGAGCTGCTTGGAAGCCTGATGGTGTGTGAAGTTAGTGAGCCAAATGGAGTTGTTCTCCCACAAGAACCACTCGGCTGATCCTTCTTCAATATGCCCTTCACCAACATGCAGTGTTTCCTTGATTGAATTAGCTCTCACACCAATATTTGCGTCTAGAGCCTTTGCATTGAGGGCTATCTGAAAACGGCTGTGGCGCTGAAGTTGCCTGTAAATGTGGAGTTGGTGGCATGTGAAACCCGCATGTGGAGCATTCGTTTGTGTGGGATGCTCTACCAGGTTCATTTCAGTCCTAGCCATACAAAGGGCACTAAGCATAGAGTGTGAAAACTGAGTTTCCTTGAGAGCTGCTTGGAAGCCTGATGGTGTGTGAAGTTAGTGAGCCAAATGGAGTTGTTCTCCCACAAGAACCACTCGGCTGATCCTTCTTCAATATGCCCTTCACCAACATGCAGTGTTTCCTTGATTGAATTAGCTCTCACACCAATATTTGCGTCTAGAGCCTTTGCATTGAGGGCTATCTGAAAACGGCTGTGGCGCTGAAGTTGCCTGTGAATGTGGAGTTGGTGGCATGTGAAACCCGCATGTGGAGCATTCGTTTGTGTGGGATGCTCTACCAGGTTCATTTCAGTCCTAGCCATACAAAGGGCACTAAGCATAGAGTGTGAAAACTGAGTTTCCTTGAGAGCTGCTTGGAAGCCTGATGGTGTGTGAAGTTAGTGAGCCAAATGGAGTTGTTCTCCCACAAGAACCACTCGGCTGATCCTTCTTCAATATGCCCTTAACCAACATGCAGTGTTTCCTTGATTGAATTAGCTCTCACACCAATATTTGCGTCTAGAGCCTTTGCATTGAGGGCTATCTGAAAACGGCTGTGGCGCTGAAGTTGCCTGTGAATGTGGAGTTGGTGGCATGTGAAACCCGCATGTGGAGCATTCGTTTGTGTGGGATGCTCTACCAGGTTCATTCCTAGATCATGCATTCAAACGGCACTAAGCATAGAGTGTGAAAACTGAGTTTCCTTGAGAGCTGCTTGGAAGCCTGATGGTGTGTGAAGTTAGTGAGCCAAATGGAGTTGTTCTCCCACAAGAACCACTCGGCTGATCCTTCTTCAATATGCCCTTCACCAACATGCAGTGTTTCCTTGATTGAATTAGCTCTCACACCAATATTTGCGTCTAGAGCCTTTGCATTGAGGGCTATCTGAAAACGGCTGTGGCGCTGAAGTTGCCTGTGAATGTGGAGTTGGTGGCATGTGAAACCCGCATGTGGAGCATTCGTTTGTGTGGGATGCTCTACCAGGTTCATTCCTAGATAATGCACTCAAAGGGCATTAAGCATAGAGTGTGAAAACTGAGTTTCCTTGAGAGCTGCTTGGAAGCCTGATGGTGTGTGAAGTTAGTGAGCCAAATGGAGTTGTTCTCCCACAAGAACCACTCGGCTGATCCTTCTTCAATATGCCCTTCACCAACATGCAGTGTTTCCTTGATTGAATTAGCTCTCACACCAATATTTGCGTCTAGAGCCTTTGCATTGAGGGCTATCTGAAAACGGCTGTGGCGCTGAAGTTGCCTGTGAATGTGGAGTTGGTGGCATGTGAAACCCTCATGTTGAGCATTCGTTTGTGTGGGATGCTCTACCAGGTTCATTCCTAGATAATGCACTCAAAGGGCACTAAGCATAGAGTGTGAAAACTGAGTTTCCTTGAGAGCTGCTTGGAAGCCTGATGGTGTGTGAAGTTAGTGAGCCAAATGGAGTTGTTCTCCCACAAGAACCACTCGGCTGATCCTTCTTCAATATGCCCTTCACCAACATGCAGTGTTTCCTTGATTGAATTAGCTCTCACACCAATATTTGCGTCTAGAGCCTTTGCATTGAGGGCTATCTGAAAACAGCTGTGGCGCTGAAGTTGCCTGTGAATGTGGAGTTGGTGGCATGTGAAACCCGCATGTGGAGCATTCGTTTGTGTGGGATGCTCTACCAGGTTCATTCCTAGATAATGCACTCAAAGGGCACTAAGCATAGAGTGTGAAAACTGAGTTTCCTTGAGAGCTGCTTGGAAGCCTGATGGTGTGTGAAGTTAGTGAGCCAAATGGAGTTGTTCTCCCACAAGAACCACTCGGCTGATCCTTCTTCAATATGCCCTTCACCAACATGCAGTGTTTCCTTGATTGAATTAGCTCTCACACCAATATTTGCGTCTAGAGCCTTTGCATTGAGGGCTGTCTGAAAACGGCTGTGGCGCTGAAGTTGCCTGTGAATGTGGAGTTGGTGGCATGTGAAACCCGCATGTGGAGCATTCGTTTGTGTGGGATGCTCTACCAGGTTCATTCCTACATAATGCATTCAAACGGCACTAAGCATAGAGTGTGAAAACTGAGTTTCCTTGAGAGCTGCTTGGAAGCCTGATGGTGTGTGAAGTTAGTGAGCCAAATCTAGTTGTTCTCCCACAAGAACCACTCGGCTGATCCTTCTTCAATATGCCCTTCACCAACATGCAGTGTTTCCTTGATTGAATTAGCTCTCACACCAATATTTGCGTCTAGAGCCTTTGCATTGAGGGCTATCTGAAAACGGCTGTGGCGCTGAAGTTGCCTGTGAATGTGGAGTTGGTGGCATGTGAAACCCGCATGTGGAGCATTCGTTTGTGTGGGATGCTCTACCAGGTTCATTCCTAGATAATGCACTCAAAGGGCACTAAGCATCCAATATTGGCGTCTAGAGCCTTTGCATTGAGGGCTATCTGAAAACAGCTGTGGCGCTGAAGTTGCCTGTGAATGTGAAGTTGGTGGCATGTGAAACCCGCATGTGGAGCATTCGTTTGTGTGGGATGCTCTACCAGGTTCATTCCTAGATAATGCACTCAAAGGGCACTAAGCATAGAGTGTGAAAACTGAGTTTCCTTGAGAGCTGCTTGGAAGCCTGATGGTGTGTGAAGTTAGTGAGCCAAATGGAGTTGTTCTCCCACAAGAACCACTCGGCTGATCCTTCTTCAATATGCCCTTCACCAACATGCAGTGTTTCCTTGATTGAATTAGCTCTCACACCAATATTTGAGTCTAGAGCCTTTGCATTGAGGGCTATCTGAAAACGGCTGTGGCGCTGAAGTTGCCTGTGAATGTGGAGTTGGTGGCATGTGAAACTCACATGTGGAGCATTCGTTTGTGTGGGATCCTCTACCAGGTTCATTCCTAGATAATGCACTCAAAGGGCACTAAACATAGAGTGTGAAAACTGAGTTTCCTTGAGAGCTGCTTGGAAGCCTGATGGTGTGTGAAGTTAGTGAGCCAAATGGAGTTGTTCTCCCACAAGAACCACTCGGCTGACCCTTCTTCAATATGCCCTTCACCAACATGCAGTGTTTCCTTGATTGAATTAGCTCTCACACCAATATTTGAGTCTAGAGCCTTTGCATTGAGGGCTATCTGAAAACGGCTGTGGCGCTGAAGTTGCCTGTGAATGTGGAGTTGGTGGCATGTGAAACCCGCATGTGGAGCATTCGTTTATGTGGGATGATCTCCAAGCTTCATTTCATTCCTAGGCACTCAAAGGGCACTAAGCATAGAGTGTGAAAACTGAGTTTCCTTGAGAGCTGCTTGGAAGCCTGATGGTGTGTGAAGTTAGTGAGCCAAATGGAGTTGTTCTCCCACAAGAACCACTCGGCTGATCCTTCTTCAATATGCCCTTCACCAACATGCAGTGTTTCCTTGATTGAATTAGCTCTCACACCAATATTTGCGTCTAGAGCCTTTGCATTGAGGGCTATCTGAAAACGGCTGTGGCGCTGAAGTTGCCTGTGAATGTGGAGTTGGTGGCATGTGATACCCGCAAGTGGAGCATTCATACGTGTGGGATGCTCTACCATGTTCATTCCTAGATCATGCACTCAAAGGGCACTAAGCATAGAGTGTGAAAACTGAGTTTCCTTGAGAGCTGCTTGGAAGCCTGCTGGTGTGTGAAGTTAGTGAGCCAAATGGAGTTGTTCTCCCACAAGAACCACTCGGCTGATCCTTCTTCAATATGCCCTTCACCAACATGCAGTGTTTCCTTGATTGAATTAGCTCTCACACCAATATTTGCGTCTAGAGCCTTTGCATTGAGGGCTATCTGAAAACGGCTGTGGCGCTGAAGTTGCCTGTGAATGTGGAGTTGGTGGCATGTGAAACCCGCATGTGGAGCATTCGTTTATGTGGGATGGTCTCCCAGCTTCATTTCAGTCCTAGGAACTCAAAGGGCACTAAGCGTAGAGTGTGAAAACTGAGTTTCCTTGAGAGCTGCTTGGAAGCCTGATGGTGTGTGAAGTTAGTGAGCCAAATGGAGTTGTTCTCCCACAAGAACCACTCGGCTGATCCTTCTTCAATATGCCCTTCACCAACATGCAGTGTTTCCTTGATTGAATTAGCTCTCACACCAATATTTGCGTCTAGAGCCTTTGCATTGAGGGCTATCTGAAAACGGCTGTGGCGCTGAAGTTGCCTGTGAATGTGGAGTTGGTGGCATGTGAAACCCGCATGTGGAGCATTCGTTTGTGTGGGATGCTCTACCAGGTTCATTTCAGTCCTAGCCATACAAAGGGAACTAAGCATAGAGTGTGAAAACTGAGTTTCCTTGAGAGCTGCTTGGAAGCCTGATGGTGTGTGAAGTTAGTGAGCCAAATGGAGTTGTTCTCCCAGAAGAACAACTCGGCTGATCCTTCTTCAATATGCCCTTCACCAACATGCAGTGTTTCCTTGATTGAATTAGCTCTCACACCAATATTTGCGTCTAGAGCCTTTGCATTGAGGGCTATCTGAAAACGGCTGTGGCGCTGAAGTTGCCTGTGAATGTGGAGTTGGTGGCATGTGAAACCCGCATGTGGAGCATTCGTTTGTGTTGGATGCTGACCAAGATTCATTTCAGTCCTAGGCACACAAAGAGCACTAAGCATAGAGTGTGAAAACTGAGTTTCCTTGAGAGCTGCTTTGAAGCTTGATGGTGTGTGAAGTTAGTGAGCCAAATGGAATTGTTCTCCCACAAGAACCACTCGGCTGATTCTTCTTCAATATGCCCTTCACCAACATGCAGTGTTTCCTTGATTGAATTAGCTCTCACACCAATATTGGCGTCTAGAGCCTTTGCATTGAGGGCTATCTGAAAACAGCTGTGGCGCTGAAGTTGCCTGTGAATGTGGAGTTGGTGGCATGTGAAACCCGCATGTGGAGCATTCGTTTGTGTGGGATGCTCTACCAGGTTCATTCCTAGATAATGCACTCAAAGGGCACTAAGCATAGAGTGTGAAAACTGAGTTTCC
This sequence comes from Ochotona princeps, assembly GCF_030435755.1. NCBI lineage: Eukaryota > Metazoa > Chordata > Mammalia > Lagomorpha > Ochotonidae > Ochotona > Ochotona princeps. The sequence continues at coordinate 438,122 of NW_026697151.1, read as the reverse complement.
TTGAGAGCTGCTTGGAAGCCTGATGGTGTGTGAAGTTAGTGAGCCAAATGGAGTTGTTCTCCCACAAGAACCACTCGGCTGATCCTTCTTCAATATGCCCTTCACCAACATGCAGTGTTTCCTTGATTGAATTAGCTCTCACACCAATATTTGCGTCTAGAGCCTTTGCATTGAGGGCTATCTGAAAACGGCTGTGGCGCTGAAGTTGCCTGTGAATGTGGAGTTGGTGGCATGTGATACCCGCAAGTGGAGCATTCATACGTGTGGGATGCTCTACCATGTTCATTCCTAGATCATGCACTCAAAGGGCACTAAGCATAGAGTGTGAAAACTGAGTTTCCTTGAGAGCTGCTTGGAAGCCTGCTGGTGTGTGAAGTTAGTGAGCCAAATGGAGTTGTTCTCCCACAAGAACCACTCGGCTGATCCTTCTTCAATATGCCCTTCACCAACATGCAGTGTTTCCTTGATTGAATTAGCTCTCACAACAATATTTGCGTCTAGAGCCTTTGCATTGAGGGCTATCTGAAAACGGCTGTGGCGCTGAAGTTGCCTGTGAATGTGGAGTTGGTGGCATGTGAAACCCGCATGTGGAGCATTCGTTTATGTGGGATGGTCTCCCAGCTTCATTTCAGTCCTAGGAACTCAAAGGGCACTAAGCGTAGAGTGTGAAAACTGAGTTTCCTTGAGAGCTGCTTGGAAGCCTGATGGTGTGTGAAGTTAGTGAGCCAAATGGAGTTGTTCTCCCACAAGAACCACTCGGCTGATCCTTCTTCAATATGCCCTTCACCAACATGCAGTGTTTCCTTGATTGAATTAGCTCTCACACCAATATTTGCGTCTAGAGCCTTTGCATTGAGGGCTATCTGAAAACGGCTGTGGCGCTGAAGTTGCCTGTGAATGTGGAGTTGGTGGCATGTGAAACCCGCATGTGGAGCATTCGTTTGTGTGGGATGCTCTACCAGGTTCATTCCTAGATAATGCACTCAAAGGGCACTAAGCATAGAGTGTGAAAACTGAGTTTCCTTGAGAGCTGCTTGGAAGCCTGATGGTGTGTGAAGTTAGTGAGCCAAATGGAGTTGTTCTCCCACAAGAACCACTCGGCTGATCCTTCTTCAATATGCCCTTCACCAACATGCAGTGTTTCCTTGATTGAATTAGCTCTCACACCAATATTTGCGTCTAGAGCCTTTGCATTGAGGGCTATCTGAAAACGGCTGTGGCGCTGAAGTTGCCTGTGAATGTGGAGTTGGTGGCATGTGAAACCCGCATGTGGAGCATTCGTTTATGTGGGATGCTCTCCAAGCTTCATTTCAGTCCTAGGCACTCAAAGGGCACTAAGCATAGAGTGTGAAAACTGAGTTTCCTTGAGAGCTGCTTGGAAGCCTGATGGTGTGTGAAGTTAGTGAGCCAAATGGAGTTGTTCTCCCACAAGAACCACTCGGCTGATCCTTCTTCAATATGCCCTTCACCAACATGCAGTGTTTCCTTGATTGAATTAGCTCTCACACCAATATTTGCGTCTAGAGCCTTTGCATTGAGGGCTATCTGAAAACGGCTGTGGCGCTGAAGTTGCCTGTGAATGTGGAGTTGGTGGCATGTGAAACCCGCATGTGGAGCATTCGTTTGTGTGGGATGCTCTACCAGGTTCATTCCTAGATAATGCACTCAAAGGGCACTAAGCATCCAATATTGGCGTCTAGAGCCTTTGCATTGAGGGCTATCTGAAAACAGCTGTGGCGCTGAAGTTGCCTGTGAATGTGAAGTTGGTGGCATGTGAAACCCGCATGTGGAGCATTCGTTTGTGTGGGATGCTCTACCAGGTTCATTCCTAGATAATGCACTCAAAGGGCACTAAGCATAGAGTGTGAAAACTGAGTTTCCTTGAGAGCTGCTTGGAAGCCTGATGGTGTGTGAAGTTAGTGAGCCAAATGGAGTTGTTCTCCCACAAGAACCACTCGGCTGATCCTTCTTCAATATGCCCTTCACCAACATGCAGTGTTTCCTTGATTGAATTAGCTCTCACACCAATATTTGAGTCTAGAGCCTTTGCATTGAGGGCTATCTGAAAACGGCTGTGGCGCTGAAGTTGCCTGTGAATGTGGAGTTGGTGGCATGTGAAACTCACATGTGGAGCATTCGTTTGTGTGGGATCCTCTACCAGGTTCATTCCTAGATAATGCACTCAAAGGGCACTAAACATAGAGTGTGAAAACTGAGTTTCCTTGAGAGCTGCTTGGAAGCCTGATGGTGTGTGAAGTTAGTGAGCCAAATGGAGTTGTTCTCCCACAAGAACCACTCGGCTGACCCTTCTTCAATATGCCCTTCACCAACATGCAGTGTTTCCTTGATTGAATTAGCTCTCACACCAATATTTGAGTCTAGAGCCTTTGCATTGAGGGCTATCTGAAAACGGCTGTGGCGCTGAAGTTGCCTGTGAATGTGGAGTTGGTGGCATGTGAAACCCGCATGTGGAGCATTCGTTTATGTGGGATGATCTCCAAGCTTCATTTCATTCCTAGGCACTCAAAGGGCACTAAGCATAGAGTGTGAAAACTGAGTTTCCTTGAGAGCTGCTTGGAAGCCTGATGGTGTGTGAAGTTAGTGAGCCAAATGGAGTTGTTCTCCCACAAGAACCACTCGGCTGATCCTTCTTCAATATGCCCTTCACCAACATGCAGTGTTTCCTTGATTGAATTAGCTCTCACACCAATATTTGCGTCTAGAGCCTTTGCATTGAGGGCTATCTGAAAACGGCTGTGGCGCTGAAGTTGCCTGTGAATGTGGAGTTGGTGGCATGTGATACCCGCAAGTGGAGCATTCATACGTGTGGGATGCTCTACCATGTTCATTCCTAGATCATGCACTCAAAGGGCACTAAGCATAGAGTGTGAAAACTGAGTTTCCTTGAGAGCTGCTTGGAAGCCTGCTGGTGTGTGAAGTTAGTGAGCCAAATGGAGTTGTTCTCCCACAAGAACCACTCGGCTGATCCTTCTTCAATATGCCCTTCACCAACATGCAGTGTTTCCTTGATTGAATTAGCTCTCACACCAATATTTGCGTCTAGAGCCTTTGCATTGAGGGCTATCTGAAAACGGCTGTGGCGCTGAAGTTGCCTGTGAATGTGGAGTTGGTGGCATGTGAAACCCGCATGTGGAGCATTCGTTTATGTGGGATGGTCTCCCAGCTTCATTTCAGTCCTAGGAACTCAAAGGGCACTAAGCGTAGAGTGTGAAAACTGAGTTTCCTTGAGAGCTGCTTGGAAGCCTGATGGTGTGTGAAGTTAGTGAGCCAAATGGAGTTGTTCTCCCACAAGAACCACTCGGCTGATCCTTCTTCAATATGCCCTTCACCAACATGCAGTGTTTCCTTGATTGAATTAGCTCTCACACCAATATTTGCGTCTAGAGCCTTTGCATTGAGGGCTATCTGAAAACGGCTGTGGCGCTGAAGTTGCCTGTGAATGTGGAGTTGGTGGCATGTGAAACCCGCATGTGGAGCATTCGTTTGTGTGGGATGCTCTACCAGGTTCATTTCAGTCCTAGCCATACAAAGGGAACTAAGCATAGAGTGTGAAAACTGAGTTTCCTTGAGAGCTGCTTGGAAGCCTGATGGTGTGTGAAGTTAGTGAGCCAAATGGAGTTGTTCTCCCAGAAGAACAACTCGGCTGATCCTTCTTCAATATGCCCTTCACCAACATGCAGTGTTTCCTTGATTGAATTAGCTCTCACACCAATATTTGCGTCTAGAGCCTTTGCATTGAGGGCTATCTGAAAACGGCTGTGGCGCTGAAGTTGCCTGTGAATGTGGAGTTGGTGGCATGTGAAACCCGCATGTGGAGCATTCGTTTGTGTTGGATGCTGACCAAGATTCATTTCAGTCCTAGGCACACAAAGAGCACTAAGCATAGAGTGTGAAAACTGAGTTTCCTTGAGAGCTGCTTTGAAGCTTGATGGTGTGTGAAGTTAGTGAGCCAAATGGAATTGTTCTCCCACAAGAACCACTCGGCTGATTCTTCTTCAATATGCCCTTCACCAACATGCAGTGTTTCCTTGATTGAATTAGCTCTCACACCAATATTGGCGTCTAGAGCCTTTGCATTGAGGGCTATCTGAAAACAGCTGTGGCGCTGAAGTTGCCTGTGAATGTGGAGTTGGTGGCATGTGAAACCCGCATGTGGAGCATTCGTTTGTGTGGGATGCTCTACCAGGTTCATTCCTAGATAATGCACTCAAAGGGCACTAAGCATAGAGTGTGAAAACTGAGTTTCCTTGAGAGCTGCTTGGAAGCCTGATGGTGTGTGAAGTTAGTGAGCCAAATGGAGTTGTTCTCCCACAAGAACCACTCGGCTGATCCTTCTTCAATATGCCCTTCACCAACATGCAGTGTTTCCTTGATTGAATTAGCTCTCACACCAATATTTGAGTCTAGAGCCTTTGCATTGAGGGCTATCTGAAAACGGCTGTGGCGCTGAAGTTGCCTGTGAATGTGGAGTTGGTGGCATGTGAAACTCACATGTGGAGCATTCGTTTGTTTGGGATCCTCTACCAGGTTCATTCCTAGATAATGCACGCAAAGGGCACTAAACATAGAGTGTGAAAACTGAGTTTCCTTGAGAGCTGCTTGGAAGCCTGATGGTGTGTGAAGTTAGTGAGCCAAATGGAGTTGTTCTCCCACAAGAACCACTCGGCTGACCCTTCTTCAATATGCCCTTCACCAACATGCAGTGTTTCCTTGATTGAATTAGCTCTCACACCAATATTTGAGTCTAGAGCCTTTGCATTGAGGGCTATCTGAATACGGCTGTGGCGCTGAAGTTGCCTGTGAATGTGGAGTTGGTGGCATGTGAAACCCGCATGTGGAGCATTCGTTTATGTGGGATGATCTCCAAGCTTCATTTCATTCCTAGGCACTCAAAGGGCACTAAGCATAGAGTGTGAAAACTGAGTTTCCTTGAGAGCTGCTTGGAAGCCTGATGGTGTGTGAAGTTAGTGAGCCAAATGGAGTTGTTCTCCCACAAGAACCACTCGGCTGATCCTTCTTCAATATGCCCTTCACCAACATGCAGTGTTTCCTTGATTGAATTAGCTCTCACACCAATATTTGCGTCTAGAGCCTTTGCATTGAGGGCTATCTGAAAACGGCTGTGGCGCTGAAGTTGCCTGTGAATGTGGAGTTGGTGGCATGTGATACCCGCAAGTGGAGCATTCATACGTGTGGGATGCTCTACCATGTTCATTCCTAGATCATGCACTCAAAGGGCACTAAGCATAGAGTGTGAAAACTGAGTTTCCTTGAGAGCTGCTTGGAAGCCTGCTGGTGTGTGAAGTTAGTGAGCCAAATGGAGTTGTTCTCCCACAAGAACCACTCGGCTGATCCTTCTTCAATATGCCCTTCACCAACATGCAGTGTTTCCTTGATTGAATTAGCTCTCACAACAATATTTGCGTCTAGAGCCTTTGCATTGAGGGCTATCTGAAAACGGCTGTGGCGCTGAAGTTGCCTGTGAATGTGGAGTTGGTGGCATGTGAAACCCGCATGTGGAGCATTCGTTTATGTGGGATGGTCTCCCAGCTTCATTTCAGTCCTAGGAACTCAAAGGGCACTAAGCGTAGAGTGTGAAAACTGAGTTTCCTTGAGAGCTGCTTGGAAGCCTGATGGTGTGTGAAGTTAGTGAGCCAAATGGAGTTGTTCTCCCACAAGAACCACTCGGCTGATCCTTCTTCAATATGCCCTTCACCAACATGCAGTGTTTCCTTGATTGAATTAGCTCTCACACCAATATTTGCGTCTAGAGCCTTTGCATTGAGGGCTATCTGAAAACGGCTGTGGCGCTGAAGTTGCCTGTGAATGTGGAGTTGGTGGCATGTGAAACCCGCATGTGGAGCATTCGTTTGTGTGGGATGCTCTACCAGGTTCATTCCTAGATAATGCACTCAAAGGGCACTAAGCATAGAGTGTGAAAACTGAGTTTCCTTGAGAGCTGCTTGGAAGCCTGATGGTGTGTGAAGTTAGTGAGCCAAATGGAGTTGTTCTCCCACAAGAACCACTCGGCTGATCCTTCTTCAATATGCCCTTCACCAACATGCAGTGTTTCCTTGATTGAATTAGCTCTCACACCAATATTTGCGTCTAGAGCCTTTGCATTGAGGGCTATCTGAAAACGGCTGTGGCGCTGAAGTTGCCTGTGAATGTGGAGTTGGTGGCATGTGAAACCCGCATGTGGAGCATTCGTTTATGTGGGATGCTCTCCAAGCTTCATTTCAGTCCTAGGCACTCAAAGGGCACTAAGCATAGAGTGTGAAAACTGAGTTTCCTTGAGAGCTGCTTGGAAGCCTGATGGTGTGTGAAGTTAGTGAGCCAAATGGAGTTGTTCTCCCACAAGAACCACTCGGCTGATCCTTCTTCAATATGCCCTTCACCAACATGCAGTGTTTCCTTGATTGAATTAGCTCTCACACCAATATTTGCGTCTAGAGCCTTTGCATTGAGGGCTATCTGAAAACGGCTGTGGCGCTGAAGTTGCCTGTGAATGTGGAGTTGGTGGCATGTGAAACCCGCATGTGGAGCATTCGTTTGTGTGGGATGTTCTACCAGGTTCATTCCTATATAATGCACTCAAAGGGCACTAAGCATAGAGTGTGAAAACTGAGTTTCCTTGAGAGCTGCTTGGAAGCCTGATGGTGTGTGAAGTTAGTGAGCCAAATGGAGTTGTTCTCCCACAAGAACCACTCGGCTGATCCTTCTTCAATATGCCCTTCACCAACATGCAGTGTTTCCTTGATTGAATTAGCTCTCACACCAATATTTGCGTCTAGAGCCTTTGCATTGAGGGCTATCTGAAAACGGCTGTGGCGCTGAAGTTGCCTGTGAATGTGGAGTTGGTGGCATGTGAAACCCGCATGTGGAGCATTCGTTTATGTGGGATGCTCTCCAAGCTTCATTGCAGTCCTAGGCACACAAAGTGCACTAAGCATAGAGTGTGAAAACTGAGTTTCCTTGAGAGCTGCTTGGAAGCCTGATGGTGTGTGAAGTTAGTGAGCCAAATGGAGTTGTTCTCCCACAAGAACCACTCGGCTGATCCTTCTTCAATATGCCCTTCACCAACATGCAGTGTTTCCTTGATTGAATTAGCTCTCACACCAATATTTGCGTCTAGAGCCTTTGCATTGAGGGCTATCTGAAAACGGCTGTGGCGCTGAAGTTGCCTGTGAATGTGGAGTTGGTGGCATGTGAAACTCGCATATGGAGCATTCGTTTATGTGGGATGCTCTCCAAGCTTTATTTCAGTCCTAGTCACTCAAAGGGCACTAAGCATAGAGTGTGAAAACTGAGTTTCCTTGAGAGCTGCTTGGAAGCCTGATGGTGTGTGAAGTTAGTGAGCCAAATGGAGTTGTTCTCCCACAAGAACCACTCGGCTGATCCTTCTTCAATATGCCCTTCACCAACATGCAGTGTTTCCTTGATTGAATTAGCTCTCACACCAATATTTGCGTCTAGAGCCTTTGCATTGAGGGCTATCTGAAAACGGCTGTGGCGCTGAAGTTGCCTGTGAATGTGGAGTTGGTGGCATGCGATACCCGCAAGTGGAGCATTCATACGTGTGGGATGCTCTACCATGTTCATTCCTAGATAATGCTCTCAAAGGGCACTAAGCATAGAGTGTGAAAACTGAGTTTCCTTGAGAGCTGCTTGGAAGCCTGATGGTGTGTGAAGTTAGTGAGCCAAATGGAGTTGTTCTCCCACAAGAACCACTCGGCTGATCCTTCTTCAATATGCCCTTCACCAACATGCAGTGTTTCCTTGATTGAATTAGCTCTCACACCAATATTTGCGTCTAGAGCCTTTGCATTGAGGGCTATCTGAAAACGGCTGTGGCGCTGAAGTTGCCTGTGAATGTGGAGTTGGTGGCATGTGATACCCGCATGTGGAGCATTCGTTTGTGTGGGATGCTCTCCAAGCTTCATTTCAGTCCTAGGCACTCAAAGGGCACTAAGCATAGAGTGTGAAAACTGAGTTTCCTTGAGAGCTGCTTGGAAGCCTGATGGTGTGTGAAGTTAGTGAGCCAAATGGAGTTGTTCTCCCACAAGAACCACTCGGCTGATCCTTCTTCAATATGCCCTTCACCAACATGCAGTGTTTCCTTGATTGAATTAGCTCTCACACCAATATTTGCGTCTAGAGCCTTTGCATTGAGGGCTATCTGAAAACGGCTGTGGCGCTGAAGTTGCCTGTGAATGTGGAGTTGGTGGTATGTGAAACCCGCATGTGGAGCATTCGTTTGTGTGGGATTCTGACCAAGCTTCATTTCAGTCCTAGGCACACAAAGAGCACTAAGCATAGAGTGTGAAAACTGAGTTTCCTTGAGAGCTGCTTGGAAGCCTGATGGTGTGTGAAGTTAGTGAGCCAAATGGAGTTGTTCTCCCACAAGAATCACTCGGCTGATCCTTCTTCAATATGCCCTTCACCAACATGCAGTGTTTCCTTGATTGAATTAGCTCTCACACCAATATTTGCGTCTAGAGCCTTTGCATTGAGGGCTATCTGAAAACGGCTGTGGCGCTGAAGTTTCCTGTGAATGTGGAGTTGGTGGCATGTGAAACCTGCATGTGGAGCATTCGTTTGTGTGAGATGCTCTACCAGGTTCATTTCAGTCCTAGCCATATAGGGCACTAAGCATAGAGTGTGAAAACTGGGTTTCCTTGAGAGCTGCTTGGAAGCCTGATGGTGTGTGAAGTTAGTGAGCCAAATGGAGTTGTTCTCCCACAAGAACCACTCGGCTGATCCTTCTTCAATATGCCCTTCACCAACATGCAGTGTTTCCTTGATTGAATTAGCTCTCACACCAATATTTGTGTCTAGAGCCTTTGCATTGAGGGCTATCTGAAAACGGCTGTGGCGCTGAAGTTGCCTGTGAATGTGGAGTTGGTGGCATGTGAAACCCGCATGTGGAGCATCCGTTTGTGTGGGATGCTCTACCAGGTTCATTCCTAGATAATGCACTCAAAGGGCACTAAGAATAGAGTTTGAAAACTGAGTTTCCTTGAGAGCTGCTTGGAAGCCTGATGGTGTGTGAAGTTAGTGAGCCAAATGGAGTTGTTCTCCCACAAGAACCACTCGGCTGATCCTTCTTCAATATGCCCTTCACCAACATGCAGTGTTTCCTTGATTGAATTAGCTCTCACACCAATATTTGCGTCTAGAGCCTTTGCATTGAGGGCTATCTGAAAACGGCTGTGGCGCTGAAGTTTCCTGTGAATGTGGAGTTGGTGGCATGTGAAACCTGCATGTGGAGCATTCGTTTGTGTGAGATGCTCTACCAGGTTCATTTCAGTCCTAGCCATACAAAGGGCACTAAGCATAGAGTGTGAAAACTGAGTTTCCTTGAGAGCTGCTTGGAAGCCTGATGGTGTGTGAAGTTAGTGAGCCAAATGGAGTTGTTCTCCCACAAGAACCACTCGGCTGATCCTTCTTCAATATGCCCTTCACCAACATGCAGTGTTTCCTTGATTGAATTAGCTCTCACACCAATATTTGTGTCTAGAGCCTTTGCATTGAGGGCTATCTGAAAACGGCTGTGGCGCTGAAGTTGCCTGTGAATGTGGAGTTGGTGGCATGTGAAACCCGCATTTGGAGCATTCGTTTGTGTTGGATGCTGAGCAAGCTTCATTTCAGTCCTAGGTTCACAAAGAGCACTAAGCATAGAGTGTGAAAACTGAGTTTCCTTGAGAGCTGCTTGGAAGCCTGATGGTGTGTGAAGTTAGTGAGCCAAATGGAGTTGTTCTCCCACAAGAACCACTCGGCTGATCCTTCTTCAATATGCCCTTCACCAACATGCAGTGTTTCCTTGATTGAATTAGCTCTCACACCAATATTTGCGTCTAGAGCCTTTGCATTGAGGGCTATCTGAAAACGGCTGTGGCGCTGAAGTTGCCTGTGAATGTGGAGTTGGTGGCATGTGAAACCCGCATGTGGAGCATTCGTTTGTGTTGGATGCTGACCAAGATTCATTTCAGTCCTAGGCACACAAAGAGCACTAAGCATAGAGTGTGAAAACTGAGTTTCCTTGAGAGCTGCTTTGAAGCCTGATGGTGTGTGAAGTTAGTGAGCCAAATGGAATTGTTCTCCCACAAGAACCACTCGGCTGATTCTTCTTCAATATGCCCTTCACCAACATGCAGTGTTTCCTTGATTGAATTAGCTCTCACACCAATATTTGCGTCTAGAGCCTTTGCTTTGAGGGCTATCTGAAAACAGCTGTGGCGCTGAAGTTGCCTGTGAATGTGGAGTTGGTGGCATGTGAAACCCGCATGTGGAGCATTCGTTTGTGTGGGATGCTCTACCAGGTTCATTCCTAGATAATGCACTCAAAGGGCACTAAGCATAGAGTGTGAAAACTGAGTTTCCTTGAGAGCTGCTTGGAAGCCTGATGGTGTGTGAAGTTAGTGAGCCAAATGGAGTTGTTCTCCCACAAGAACCACTCGGCTGATCCTTCTTCAATATGCCCTTCACCAACATGCAGTGTTTCCTTGATTGAATTAGCTCTCACACCAATATTTGCGTCTAGAGCCTTTGCATTGAGGGCTATCTGAAAACGGCTGTGGCGCTGAAGTTGCCTGTGAATGTGGAGTTGGTGGCATGTGAAACTCGCATGTGGAGCATTCGTTTGTGTGGGATCCTCTACCAGGTTCATTCCTAGATAATGCACTCAAAGGGCACTAAGCATAGAGTGTGAAAACTGAGTTTCCTTGAGAGCTGCTTGGAAGCCTGATGGTGTGTGAAGTTAGTGAGCCAAATGGAGTTGTTCTCCCACAAGAACCACTCGGCTGACCCTTCTTCAATATGCCCTTCACCAACATGCAGTGTTTCCTTGATTGAATTAGCTCTCACACCAATATTTGAGTCTAGAGCCTTTGCATTGAGGGCTATCTGAAAACGGCTGTGGCGCTGAAGTTGCCTGTGAATGTGGAGTTGGTGGCATGTGAAACCCGCATGTGGAGCATTCGTTTATGTGGGATGATCTCCAAGCTTCATTTCATTCCTAGGCACTCAAAGGGCACTAAGCATAGAGTGTGAAAACTGAGTTTCCTTGAGAGCTGCTTGGAAGCCTGATGGTGTGTGAAGTTAGTGAGCCAAATGGAGTTGTTCTCCCACAAGAACCACTCGGCTGATCCTTCTTCAATATGCCCTTCACCAACATGCAGTGTTTCCTTGATTGAATTAGCTCTCACACCAATATTTGCGTCTAGAGCCTTTGCATTGAGGGCTAGCTGAAATCGGCTGTGGCGCTGAAGTTTCCTGTGAATGTGGAGTTGGTGGCATGTGAAACTCGCATGTGGAGCATTCGTTTGTGTGGGATGCTCTACCAGGTTCATTTCAGTCCTAGCCATACAAAGGGCACTAAGCATAGAGTGTGAAAACTGAGTTTCCTTGAGAGCTGCTAGGAAGCCTGATGGTGTGTGAAGTTAGTGAGCCAAATGGAGTTGTTCTCCCACAAGAACCACTCGGCTGATCCTTCTTCAATATGCCCTTCACCAACATGCAGTGTTTCCTTGATTGAATTAGCTCTCACAACAATATTTGCGTCTAGAGCCTTTGCATTGAGGGCTATCTGAAAACGGCTGTGGCGCTGAAGTTGCCTGTGAATGTGGAGTTGGTGGCATGTGAAACCCACATGTGGAGCATTCGTTTGTGTTGGATGCTGAGCAAGCTTCATTTCAGTCCTAGGCACACAAAGAGCACTAAGCATAGAGTGTGAAAACTGAGTTTCCTTGAGAGCTGCTTGGAAGCCTGATGGTGTGTGAAGTTAGTGAGCCAAATGGAGTTGTTCTCCCACAAGAGCCACTCGGCTGATCCTTCTTCAATATGCCCTTCACCAACATGCAGTGTTTCCTTGATTGAATTAGCTCTCACACCAATATTTGCGTCTAGAGCCTTTGCATTGAGGGCTATCTGAAAACGGCTGTGGCGCTGAAGTTGCCTGTGAATGTGGAGTTGGTGGCATGTGAAACCCGCATGTGGAGCATTCGAAAATGTGGGATGATCTCCAAGCTTCATTTCATTCCTAGGCACTCAAAGGGCACTAAGCATAGAGTGTGAAAACTGAGTTTCCTTGAGAGCTGCTTGGAAGCCTGATGGTGTGTGAAGTTAGTGAGCCAAATGGAGTTGTTCTCCCACAAGAACCACTCGGCTGATTCTTCTTCAATATGCCCTTCACCAACATGCAGTGTTTCCTTGATTGAATTAGCTCTCACACCAATATTTGCGTCTAGAGCCTTTGCATTGAGGGCTATCTGAAAACGGCTGTGGCGCTGAAGTTGCCTGTGAATGTGGAGTTGGTGGCATGTGAAACCCGCATGTGGAGCATTCGTTTGTGTGGGATGCTCTACCAGGTTCATTCCTAGATAATGCACTCAAAGGGCACTAAGAATAGAGTGTGAAAACTGAGTTTCCTTGAGAGCTGCTTGGAAGCCTGATGGTGTGTGAAGTTAGTGAGCCAAATGGAGTTGTTCTCCCACAAGAACCACTCGGCTGATCCTTCTTCAATATGCCCTTCACCAACATGCAGTGTTTCCTTGATTGAATTAGCTCTCACACCAATATTTGCGTCTAGAGCCTTTGCATTGAGGGCTAGCTGAAATCGGCTGTGGCGCTGAAGTTTCCTGTGAATGTGGAGTTGGTGGCATGTGAAACCTGCATGTGGAGCATTCGTTTGTGTGGGATGCTCTACCAGGTTCATTTCAGTCCTAGCCATACAAAGGGCACTAAGCATAGAGTGTGAAAACTGAGTTTCCTTGAGAGCTGCTAGGAAGCCTGATGGTGTGTGAAGTTAGTGAGCCAAATGGAGTTGTTCTCCCACAAGAACCACTCGGCTGATCCTTCTTCAATATGCCCTTCACCAACATGCAGTGTTTCCTTGATTGAATTCGCTCTCACACCAATATTTGCGTCTAGAGCCTTTGCATTGAGGGCTATCTGAAAACGGCTGTGGCGCTGAAGTTGCCTGTGAATGTGGAGTTGGTGGCATGTGAAACCCGCATGTGGAGCATTCGTTTATGTAGGATGCTCTCCAAGCTTCATTTCAGTGCTAGGCACTCAAAGGGCACTAAGCATAGAGTGTGAAAACTGAGTTTCCTTGAGAGCTGCTTGGAAGCCTGATGGTGTGTGAAGTTAGTGAGCCAAATGGAGTTGTTCTCCCACAAGAACCACTCGGCTGATCCTTCTTCAATATGCCCTTCACCAACATGCAGTGTTTCCTTGATTGAATTAGCTCTCACACCAATATTTGCGTCTAGAGCCTTTGCATTGAGGGCTATCTGAAAACGGCTGTGGCGCTGAAGTTGCCTGTGAATGTGGAGTTGGTGGCATGTGAAACCCGCATGTGGAGCATTCGTTTGTGTGGGATGCTCTACCAGGTTCATTCCTAGATAATGCACTCAAAGGGCACTAAGCATAGAGTGTGAAAACTGAGTTTCTTTGAGAGCTGCTTGGAAGCCTGATGGTGTGTGAAGTTAGTGAGCCAAATGGAGTTGTTCTGCCACAAGAACCACTCGGCTGATCCTTCTTCAATATGCCCTTCACCAACATGCAGTGTTTCCTTGATTGAATTAGCTCTCACACCAATATTTGCGTCTAGAGCCTTTGCTTTGAGGGCTATCTGAAAACGGCTGTGGCGCTGAAGTTGCCTGTGAATGTGGAGTTGGTGGCATGTGAAACCCGCATGTGGAGCATTCGTTTATGTGGGATGCTCTCCAAGCTTCATTTCAGTCCTAGGCACTCAAAGGGCACTAAGCATAGAGTGTGAAAACTGAGTTTCCTTGAGAGCTGCTTGGAAGCCTGATGGTGTGTGAAGTTAGTGAGCCAAATGGAGTTGTTCTCCCACAAGAACCACTCGGCTGATTCTTCTTCAATATGCCCTTCACCAACATGCAGTGTTTCCTTGATTGAATTAGCTCTCACACCAATATTTGCGTCTAGAGCCTTTGCATTGAGGGCTATCTGAAAACGGCTGTGGCGCTGAAGTTGCCTGTGAATGTGGAGTTGGTGGCATGTGAAACCCGCATGTGGAGCATTCGTTTGTGTTGGATGCTGACCAAGCTTCATTTCAGTCCTAGGCACACAAAGAGCACTAAGCATAGAGTGTGAAAACTGAGTTTCCTTGAGAGCTGCTTGGAAGCCTGATGGTGTGTGAAGTTAGTGAGCCAAATGGAGTTGTTCTCCCACAAGAACCACTCGGCTGATTCTTCTTCAATATGCCCTTCACCAACATGCAGTGTTTCCTTGATTGAATTAGCTCTCACACCAATATTTGCGTCTAGAGCCTTTCTATTGAGGGCTATCTGAAAACGGCTGTGGCGCTGAAGTTGCCTGTGAATGTGGAGTTGGTGGCATGTGAAACCCGCATGTGGAGCATTCGTTTGTGTGGGATGCTCTACCAGGTTCATTCCTAGATAATGCACTCAAAGGGCACTAAGCATAGAGTGTGAAAACTGAGTTTCCTTGAGAGCTGCTTGGAAGCCTGATGGTGTGTGAAGTTAGTGAGCCAAATGGAGTTGTTCTCCCACAAGAACCACTCGGCTGATCCTTCTTCAATATGCCCTTCACCAACATGCAGTGTTTCCTTGATTGAATTAGCTCTCACACCAATATTTGCGTCTAGAGCCTTTGCATTGAGGGCTATCTGAAAACGGCTGTGGCGCTGAAGTTGCCTGTGAATGTGGAGTTGGTGGCATGTGAAACCCGCATGTGGAGCATTCGTTTATGTGGGATGCTCTCCAAGCTTCATTTCAGTCCTAGGCACTCAAAGGGCACTAAGCATAGAGTGTGAAAACTGAGTTTCCTTGAGAGCTGCTTGGAAGCCTGATGGTGTGTGAAGTTAGTGAGCCAAATGGAGTTGTTCTCCCACAAGAACCACTCGGCTGATCCTTCTTCAATATGCCCTTCACCAACATGCAGTGTTTCCTTGATTGAATTAGCTCTCACACCAATATTTGCGTCTAGAGCCTTTGCATTGAGGGCTATCTGAAAACGGCTGTGGCGCTGAAGTTGCCTGTGAATGTGGAGTTGGTGGCATGTGAAACCCGCATGTGGAGCATTCGTTTGTGTGGGATGCTCTACCATGTTCATTCCTAGATAATGCACTCAAAGGGCACTAAGCATAGAGTGTGAAAACTGAGTTTCCTTGAGAGCTGCTTGGAAGCCTGATGGTGTGTGAAGTTAGTGAGCCAAATGGAGTTGTTCTCCCACAAGAACCACTCGGCTGATCCTTCTTCAATATGCCCTTCACCAACATGCAGTGTTTCCTTGATTGAATTAGCTCTCACACCAATATTTGCGTCTAGAGCCTTTGCATTGAGGGCTATCTGAAAACGGCTGTGGCGCTGAAGTTGCCTGTGAATGTGGAGTTGGTGGCATGTGAAACCCGCATGTGGAGCATTCGTTTATGTGGGATGATCTCCAAGCTTCATTTCATTCCTAGGCACTCAAAGGGCACTAAGCATAGAGTGTGAAAACTGAGTTTCCTTGAGAGCTGCTTGGAAGCCTGATGGTGTGTGAAGTTAGTGAGCCAAATGGAGTTGTTCTCCCACAAGAACCACTCGGCTGATTCTTCTTCAATATGCCCTTCACCAACATGCAGTGTTTCCTTGATTGAATTAGCTCTCACACCAATATTTGCGTCTAGAGCCTTTGCATTGAGGGCTATCTGAAAACGGCTGTGGCGCTGAAGTTGCCTGTGAATGTGGAGTTGGTGGCATGTGAAACCCGCATGTGGAGCATTCGTTTGTGTTGGATGCTGACCAAGCTTCATTTCAGTCCTAGGCACACAAAGAGCACTAAGCATAGAGTGTGAAAACTGAGTTTCCTTGAGAGCTGCTTGGAAGCCTGATGGTGTGTGAAGTTAGTGAGCCAAATGGAGTTGTTCTCCCACAAGAACTACTCGGCTGATTCTTCTTCAATATGCCCTTCACCAACATGCAGTGTTTCCTTGATTGAATTAGCTCTCACACCAATATTTGCGTCTAGAGCCTTTGCATTGAGGGCTATCTGAAAACGGCTGTGGCGCTGAAGTTGCCTGTGAATGTGGAGTTGGTGGCATGTGAAACCCGCATGTGGAGCATTCGTTTGTGTGGGATGCTCTACCAGGTTCATTCCTAGATAATGCACTCAAAGGGCACTAAGAATAGAGTGTGAAAACTGAGTTTTCTTGAGAGCTGCTTGGAAGCCTGATGGTGTGTGAAGTTAGTGAGCCAAATGGAGTTGTTCTGCCACAAGAACCACTCGGCTGATCCTTCTTCAATATGCCCTTCACCAACATGCAGTGTTTCCTTGATTGAATTAGCTCTCACACCAATATTTGCGTCTAGAGCCTTTGCATTGAGGGCTAGCTGAAATCGGCTGTGGCGCTGAAGTTTCCTGTGAATGTGGAGTTGGTGGCATGTGAAACCTGCATGTGGAGCATTCGTTTATGTGGGATGCTCTATCAGGTTCATTTCAGTCCTAGCCATACAAAGGGCACTAAGCATAGAGTGTGAAAACTGAGTTTCCTTGAGAGCTGCTTGGAAGCCTGATGGTGTGTGAAGTTAGTGAGCCAAATGGAGTTGTTCTCCCACAAGAACCACTCGGCTGATCCTTCTTCAATATGCCCTTCACCAACATGCAGTGTTTCCTTGATTGAATTAGCTCTCACAACAATATTTGCGTCTAGAGCCTTTGCATTGAGGGCTATCTGAAAACGGCTGTGGCGCTGAAGTTGCCTGTGAATGTGGAGTTGGTGGCATGTGAAACCCGCATGTGGAGCATTCGTTTGTGTGGGATGCTCTACCAGGTTCATTTCAGTCCTAGCCATACAAAGGGCACTAAGCATACAGTGTGAAAACTGAGTTTCCTTGAGAGCTGCTTGGAAGCCTGATGGTGTGTGAAGTTAGTGAGCCAAATGGAGTTGTTCTCCCACAAGAACCACTCGGCTGATTCTTCTTCAATATGCCCTTCACCAACATGCAGTGTTTCCTTGATTGAATTAGCTCTCACACCAATATTTGCGTCTAGAGCCTTTGCATTGAGGGCTATCTGAAAACGGCTGTGGCGCTGAAGTTGCCTGTGAATGTGGAGTTGGTGGCATGTGAAACCCGCATGTGGAGCATTCGTTTGTGTGGGATGCTCTACCAGGTTCATTCCTAGATAATGCACTCAAAGGGCACTAAGCATAGAGTGTGAAAACTGAGTTTCTTTGAGAGCTGCTTGGAAGCCTGATGGTGTGTGAAGTTAGTGAGCCAAATGGAGTTGTTCTCCCACAAGAACCACTCGGCTGATCCTTCTTCAATATGCCCTTCACCAACATGCAGTGTTTCCTTGATTGAATTAGCTCTCACACCAATATTTGCGTCTAGAGCCTTTGCATTGAGGGCTATCTGAAAACGGCTGTGGCGCTGAAGTTGCCTGTGAATGTGGAGTTGGTGGCATGTGAAACCCGCATGTGGAGCATTCGTTTATGTGGGATGCTCTCCAAGCTTCATTTCAGTCCTAGGCACTCAAAGGGCACTAAGCATAGAGTGTGAAAACTGAGTTTCCTTGAGAGCTGCTTGGAAGCCTGATGGTGTGTGAAGTTAGTGAGCCAAATGGAGTTGTTCTCCCACAAGAACCACTCGGCTGATCCTTCTTCAATATGCCCTTCACCAACATGCAGTGTTTCCTTGATTGAATTAGCTCTCACACCAATATTTGAGTCTAGAGCCTTTGCATTGAGGGCTATCTGAAAACGGCTGTGGCGCTGAAGTTGCCTGTGAATGTGGAGTTGGTGGCATGTGAAACTCGCATGTGGAGCATTCGTTTGTGTGGGATCCTCTACCAGGTTCATTCCTAGATAATGCACTCAAAGGGCACTAAACATAGAGTGTGAAAACTGAGTTTCCTTGAGAGCTGCTTGGAAGCCTGATGGTGTGTGAAGTTAGTGAGCCAAATGGAGTTGTTCTCCCACAAGAACCACTCGGCTGATCCTTCTTCAATATGCCCTTCACCAACATGCAGTGTTTCTTTGATTGAATTAGCTCTCACACCAATATTTGCGTCTAGAGCCTTTGCATTGAGGGCTATCTGAAAACGGCTGTGGCGCTGAAGTTGCCTGTGAATGTGGAGTTGGTGGCATGTGAAACCCGCATGTGGAGCATTCGTTTATGTGGGATGATCTCCAAGCTTCATTTCATTCCTAGGCACTCAAAGGGCACTAAGCATAGAGTGTGAAAACTGAGTTTCCTTGAGAGCTGCTTGGAAGCCTGATGGTGTGTGAAGTTAGTGAGCCAAATGGAGTTGTTCTCCCACAAGAATCACTCGGCTGATCCTTCTTCAATATGCCCTTCACCAACATGCAGTGTTTCCTTGATTGAATTAGCTCTCACACCAATATTTGCGTCTAGAGCCTTTGCATTGAGGGCTATCTGAAAACGGCTGTGGCGCTGAAGTTGCCTGTGAATGTGGAGTTGGTGGCATGTGAAACCCGCATGTGGAGCATTCGTTTGTGTGGGATGCTCTACCAGGTTCATTTCAGTCCTAGCCATACAAAGGGCACTAAGCATAGAGTGTGAAAACTGAGTTTCCTTGAGAGCTGCTTGGAAGCCTGATGGTGTGTGAAGTTAGTGAGCCAAATGGAGTTGTTCTCCCACAAGAACCACTCGGCTGATTCTTCTTCAATATGCCCTTCACCAACATGCAGTGTTTCCTTGATTGAATTAGCTCTCACAACAATATTTGCGTCTAGAGCCTTTGCATTGAGGGCTATCTGAAAACGGCTGTGGCGCTGAAGTTGCCTGTGAATGTGGAGTTGGTGGCATGTGAAACCCGCATGTGGAGCATTCGTTTATGTGGGATGATCTCCAAGCTTCATTTCATTCCTAGGCACTCAAAGGGCACTAAGCATAGAGTGTGAAAACTGAGTTTCCTTGAGAGCTGCTTGGAAGCCTGATGGTGTGTGAAGTTAGTGAGCCAAATGGAGTTGTTCTCCCACAAGAACCACTCGGCTGATTCTTCTTCAATATGCCCTTCACCAACATGCAGTGTTTCCTTGATTGAATTAGCTCTCACACCAATATTTGCGTCTAGAGCCTTTGCATTGAGGGCTATCTGAAAACGGCTGTGGCGCTGAAGTTGCCTGTGAATGTGGAGTTGGTGGCATGTGAAACCCGCATGTGGAGCATTCGTTTGTGTTGGATGCTGACCAAGCTTCATTTCAGTCCTAGGCACACAAAGAGCACTAAGCATAGAGTGTGAAAACTGAGTTTCCTTGAGAGCTGCTTGGAAGCCTGATGGTGTGTGAAGTTAGTGAGCCAAATGGAGTTGTTCTCCCACAAGAACCACTCGGCTGATTCTTCTTCAATATGCCCTTCACCAACATGCAGTGTTTCCTTGATTGAATTAGCTCTCACACCAATATTTGCGTCTAGAGCTTTTGCATTGAGGGCTATCTGAAAACGGCTGTGGCGCTGAAGTTGCCTGTGAATGTGGAGTTGGTGGCATGTGAAACCCGCATGTGGAGCATTCGTTTGTGTGGGATGCTCTACCAGGTTCATTCCTAGATAATGCACTCAAAGGGCACTAAGAATAGAGTGTGAAAACTGAGTTTCCTTGAGAGCTGCTTGGAAGCCTGATGGTGTGTGAAGTTAGTGAGCCAAATGGAGTTGTTCTCCCACAAGAACCACTCGGCTGATTCTTCTTCAATATGCCCTTCACCAACATGCAGTGTTTCCTTGATTGAATTAGCTCTCACACCAATATTTGCGTCTAGAGCCTTTGCATTGAGGGCTATCTGAAAACGGCTGTGGCGCTGAAGTTGCCTGTGAATGTGGAGTTGGTGGCATGTGAAACCCGCATGTGGAGCATTCGTTTGTGTGGGATGCTCTACCAGGTTCATTTCAGTCCTAGCCATACAAAGGGCACTAAGCATAGAGTGTGAAAACTGAGTTTCCTTGAGAGCTGCTTGGAAGCCTGATGGTGTGTGAAGTTAGTGAGCCAAATGGAGTTGTTCTCCCACAAGAACCACTCGGCTGATTCTTCTTCAATATGCCCTTCACCAACATGCAGTGTTTCCTTGATTGAATTAGCTCTCACACCAATATTTGCGTCTAGAGCCTTTGCATTGAGGGCTATCTGAAAACGGCTGTGGCGCTGAAGTTGCCTGTGAATGTGGAGTTGGTGGCATGTGAAACCCGCATGTGGAGCATTCGTTTATGTGGGATGATCTCCAAGCTTCATTTCATTCCTAGGCACTCAAAGGGCACTAAGCATAGAGTGTGAAAACTGAGTTTCCTTGAGAGCTGCTTGGAAGCCTGATGGTGTGTGAAGTTAGTGAGCCAAATGGAGTTGTTCTCCCACAAGAACCACTCGGCTGATTCTTCTTCAATATGCCCTTCACCAACATGCAGTGTTTCCTTGATTGAATTAGCTCTCACACCAATATTTGCGTCTAGAGCCTTTGCATTGAGGGCTATCTGAAAACGGCTGTGGCGCTGAAGTTGCCTGTGAATGTGGAGTTGGTGGCATGTGAAACCCGCATGTGGAGCATTCGTTTGTGTTGGATGCTGACCAAGCTTCATTTCAGTCCTAGGCACACAAAGAGCACTAAGCATAGAGTGTGAAAACTGAGTTTCCTTGAGAGCTGCTTGGAAGCCTGATGGTGTGTGAAGTTAGTGAGCCAAATGGAGTTGTTCTCCCACAAGAACTACTCGGCTGATTCTTCTTCAATATGCCCTTCACCAACATGCAGTGTTTCCTTGATTGAATTAGCTCTCACACCAATATTTGCGTCTAGAGCCTTTGCATTGAGGGCTATCTGAAAACGGCTGTGGCGCTGAAGTTGCCTGTGAATGTGGAGTTGGTGGCATGTGAAACCCGCATGTGGAGCATTCGTTTGTGTGGGATGCTCTACCAGGTTCATTCCTAGATAATGCACTCAAAGGGCACTAAGCCTAGAGTGTGAAAACTGAGTTTTCTTGAGAGCTGCTTGGAAGCCTGATGGTGTGTGAAGTTAGTGAGCCAAATGGAGTTGTTCTGCCACAAGAACCACTCGGCTGATCCTTCTTCAATATGCCCTTCACCAACATGCAGTGTTTCCTTGATTGAATTAGCTCTCACACCAATATTTGCGTCTAGAGCCTTTGCATTGAGGGCTAGCTGAAATCGGCTGTGGCGCTGAAGTTTCCTGTGAATGTGGAGTTGGTGGCATGTGAAACCTGCATGTGGAGCATTCGTTTATGTGGGATGCTCTATCAGGTTCATTTCAGTCCTAGCCATACAAAGGGCACTAAGCATAGAGTGTGAAAACTGAGTTTCCTTGAGAGCTGCTTGGAAGCCTGATGGTGTGTGAAGTTAGTGAGCCAAATGGAGTTGTTCTCCCACAAGAACCACTCGGCTGATCCTTCTTCAATATGCCCTTCACCAACATGCAGTGTTTCCTTGATTGAATTAGCTCTCACAACAATATTTGCGTCTAGAGCCTTTGCATTGAGGGCTATCTGAAAACGGCTGTGGCGCTGAAGTTGCCTGTGAATGTGGAGTTGGTGGCATGTGAAACCCGCATGTGGAGCATTCGTTTGTGTTGGATGCTGACCAAGCTTCATTTCAGTCCTAGGCACACAAAGAGCACTAAGCATAGAGTGTGAAAACTGAGTTTCCTTGAGAGCTGCTTGGAAGCCTGATGGTGTGTGAAGTTAGTGAGCCAAATGGAGTTGTTCTCCCACAAGAACCACTCGGCTGATTCTTCTTCAATATGCCCTTCACCAACATGCAGTGTTTCCTTGATTGAATTAGCTCTCACACCAATATTTGCGTCTAGAGCCTTTGCTTTGAGGGCTATCTGAAAACGGCTGTGGCGCTGAAGTTGCCTGTGAATGTGGAGTTGGTGGCATGTGAAACCCGCATGTGGAGCATTCGTTTGTGTGGGATGCTCTACCAGGTTCATTCCTAGATAATGCACTCAAAGGGCACTAAGCATAGAGTGTGAAAACTGAGTTTCCTTGAGAGCTGCTTGGAAGCCTGATGGTGTGTGAAGTTAGTGAGCCAAATGGAGTTGTTCTCCCACAAGAACCACTCGGCTGATCCTTCTTCAATATGCCCTTCACCAACATGCAGTGTTTCCTTGATTGAATTAGCTCTCACACCAATATTTGCGTCTAGAGCCTTTGCATTGAGGGCTATCTGAAAACGGCTGTGGCGCTGAAGTTGCCTGTGAATGTGGAGTTGGTGGCATGTGAAACCCGCATGTGGAGCATTCGTTTATGTGGGATGCTCTCCAAGCTTCATTTCAGTCCTAGGCACTCAAAGGGCACTAAGCATAGAGTGTGAAAACTGAGTTTCCTTGAGAGCTGCTTGGAAGCCTGATGGTGTGTGAAGTTAGTGAGCCAAATGGAGTTGTTCTCCCACAAGAACCACTCGGCTGATCCTTCTTCAATATGCCCTTCACCAACATGCAGTGTTTCCTTGATTGAATTAGCTCTCACACCAATATTTGAGTCTAGAGCCTTTGCATTGAGGGCTATCTGAAAACGGCTGTGGCGCTGAAGTTGCCTGTGAATGTGGAGTTGGTGGCATGTGAAACTCGCATGTGGAGCATTCGTTTGTGTGGGATCCTCTACCAGGTTCATTCCTAGATAATGCACTCAAAGGGCACTAAACATAGAGTGTGAAAACTGAGTTTCCTTGAGAGCTGCTTGGAAGCCTGATGGTGTGTGAAGTTAGTGAGCCAAATGGAGTTGTTCTCCCACAAGAACCACTCGGCTGATCCTTCTTCAATATGCCCTTCACCAACATGCAGTGTTTCTTTGATTGAATTAGCTCTCACACCAATATTTGCGTCTAGAGCCTTTGCATTGAGGGCTATCTGAAAACGGCTGTGGCGCTGAAGTTGCCTGTGAATGTGGAGTTGGTGGCATGTGAAACCCGCATGTGGAGCATTCGTTTATGTGGGATGATCTCCAAGCTTCATTTCATTCCTAGGCACTCAAAGGGCACTAAGCATAGAGTGTGAAAACTGAGTTTCCTTGAGAGCTGCTTGGAAGCCTGATGGTGTGTGAAGTTAGTGAGCCAAATGGAGTTGTTCTCCCACAAGAATCACTCGGCTGATCCTTCTTCAATATGCCCTTCACCAACATGCAGTGTTTCCTTGATTGAATTAGCTCTCACACCAATATTTGCGTCTAGAGCCTTTGCATTGAGGGCTATCTGAAAACGGCTGTGGCGCTGAAGTTGCCTGTGAATGTGGAGTTGGTGGCATGTGAAACCCGCATGTGGAGCATTCGTTTGTGTGGGATGCTCTACCAGGTTCATTTCAGTCCTAGCCATACAAAGGGCACTAAGCATAGAGTGTGAAAACTGAGTTTCCTTGAGAGCTGCTTGGAAGCCTGATGGTGTGTGAAGTTAGTGAGCCAAATGGAGTTGTTCTCCCACAAGAACCACTCGGCTGATTCTTCTTCAATATGCCCTTCACCAACATGCAGTGTTTCCTTGATTGAATTAGCTCTCACAACAATATTTGCGTCTAGAGCCTTTGCATTGAGGGCTATCTGAAAACGGCTGTGGCGCTGAAGTTGCCTGTGAATGTGGAGTTGGTGGCATGTGAAACCCGCATGTGGAGCATTCGTTTATGTGGGATGATCTCCAAGCTTCATTTCATTCCTAGGCACTCAAAGGGCACTAAGCATAGAGTGTGAAAACTGAGTTTCCTTGAGAGCTGCTTGGAAGCCTGATGGTGTGTGAAGTTAGTGAGCCAAATGGAGTTGTTCTCCCCCAAGAACCACTCGGCTGATTCTTCTTCAATATGCCCTTCACCAACATGCAGTGTTTCCTTGATTGAATTAGCTCTCACACCAATATTTGCGTCTAGAGCCTTTGCATTGAGGGCTATCTGAAAACGGCTGTGGCGCTGAAGTTGCCTGTGAATGTGGAGTTGGTGGCATGTGAAACCCGCATGTGGAGCATTCGTTTGTGTTGGATGCTGACCAAGCTTCATTTCAGTCCTAGGCACACAAAGAGCACTAAGCATAGAGTGTGAAAACTGAGTTTCCTTGAGAGCTGCTTGGAAGCCTGATGGTGTGTGAAGTTAGTGAGCCAAATGGAGTTGTTCTCCCACAAGAACCACTCGGCTGATTCTTCTTCAATATGCCCTTCACCAACATGCAGTGTTTCCTTGATTGAATTAGCTCTCACACCAATATTTGCGTCTAGAGCTTTTGCATTGAGGGCTATCTGAAAACGGCTGTGGCGCTGAAGTTGCCTGTGAATGTGGAGTTGGTGGCATGTGAAACCCGCATGTGGAGCATTCGTTTGTGTGGGATGCTCTACCAGGTTCATTCCTAGATAATGCACTCAAAGGGCACTAAGAATAGAGTGTGAAAACTGAGTTTTCTTGAGAGCTGCTTGGAAGCCTGATGGTGTGTGAAGTTAGTGAGCCAAATGGAGTTGTTCTCCCACAAGAACCACTCGGCTGATCCTTCTTCAATATGCCCTTCACCAACATGCAGTGTTTCCTTGATTGAATTAGCTCTCACACCAATATTTGCGTCTAGAGCCTTTGCATTGAGGGCTAGCTGAAATCGGCTGTGGCGCTGAAGTTTCCTGTGAATGTGGAGTTGGTGGCATGTGAAACCTGCATGTGGAGCATTCGTTTATGTGGGATGCTCTACCAGGTTCATTTCAGTCCTAGGCACACAAAGAGCACTAAGCATAGAGTGTGAAAACTGAGTTTCCTTGAGAGCTGCTTGGAAGCCTGATGGTGTGTGAAGTTAGTGAGCCAAATGGAGTTGTTCTCCCACAAGAACCACTCGGCTGATTCTTCTTCAATATGCCCTTCACCAACATGCAGTGTTTCCTTGATTGAATTAGCTCTCACACCAATATTTGCGTCTAGAGCCTTTGCTTTGAGGGCTATCTGAAAACGGCTGTGGCGCTGAAGTTGCCTGTGAATGTGGAGTTGGTGGCATGTGAAACCCGCATGTGGAGCATTCGTTTGTGTGGGATGCTCTACCAGGTTCATTCCTAGATAATGCACTCAAAGGGCACTAAGCATAGAGTGTGAAAACTGAGTTTCTTTGAGAGCTGCTTGGAAGCCTGATGGTGTGTGAAGTTAGTGAGCCAAATGGAGTTGTTCTCCCACAAGAACCACTCGGCTGATCCTTCTTCAATATGCCCTTCACCAACATGCAGTGTTTCCTTGATTGAATTAGCTCTCACACCAATATTTGCGTCTAGAGCCTTTGCATTGAGGGCTATCTGAAAACGGCTGTGGCGCTGAAGTTGCCTGTGAATGTGGAGTTGGTGGCATGTGAAACCCGCATGTGGAGCATTCGTTTATGTGGGATGCTCTCCAAGCTTCATTTCAGTCCTAGGCACTCAAAGGGCACTAAGCATAGAGTGTGAAAACTGAGTTTCCTTGAGAGCTGCTTGGAAGCCTGATGGTGTGTGAAGTTAGTGAGCCAAATGGAGTTGTTCTCCCACAAGAACCACTCGGCTGATCCTTCTTCAATATGCCCTTCACCAACATGCAGTGTTTCCTTGATTGAATTAGCTCTCACACCAATATTTGAGTCTAGAGCCTTTGCATTGAGGGCTATCTGAAAACGGCTGTGGCGCTGAAGTTGCCTGTGAATGTGGAGTTGGTGGCATGTGAAACTCGCATGTGGAGCATTCGTTTGTGTGGGATCCTCTACCAGGTTCATTCCTAGATAATGCACTCAAAGGGCACTAAACATAGAGTGTGAAAACTGAGTTTCCTTGAGAGCTGCTTGGAAGCCTGATGGTGTGTGAAGTTAGTGAGCCAAATGGAGTTGTTCTCCCACAAGAACCACTCGGCTGATCCTTCTTCAATATGCCCTTCACCAACATGCAGTGTTTCTTTGATTGAATTAGCTCTCACTCCAATATTTGCGTCTAGAGCCTTTGCATTGAGGGCTATCTGAAAACGGCTGTGGCGCTGAAGTTGCCTGTGAATGTGGAGTTGGTGGCATGTGAAACCCGCATGTGGAGCATTCGTTTATGTGGGATGATCTCCAAGCTTCATTTCATTCCTAGGCACTCAAAGGGCACTAAGCATAGAGTGTGAAAACTGAGTTTCCTTGAGAGCTGCTTGGAAGCCTGATGGTGTGTGAAGTTAGTGAGCCAAATGGAGTTGTTCTCCCACAAGAATCACTCGGCTGATCCTTCTTCAATATGCCCTTCACCAACATGCAGTGTTTCCTTGATTGAATTAGCTCTCACACCAATATTTGCGTCTAGAGCCTTTGCATTGAGGGCTATCTGAAAACGGCTGTGGCGCTGAAGTTGCCTGTGAATGTGGAGTTGGTGGCATGTGAAACCCGCATGTGGAGCATTCGTTTGTGTGGGATGCTCTACCAGGTTCATTCCTAGATAATGCACTCAAAGGGCACTAAGTATAGAGTGTGAAAACTGAGTTTTCTTGAGAGCTGCTTGGAAGCCTGATGGTGTGTGAAGTTAGTGAGCCAAATGGAGTTGTTCTCCCACAAGAACCACTCGGCTGATCCTTCTTCAATATGCCCTTCACCAACATGCAGTGTTTCCTTGATTGAATTAGCTCTCACACCAATATTTGCGTCTAGAGCCTTTGCATTGAGGGCTAGCTGAAATCGGCTGTGGCGCTGAAGTTTCCTGTGAATGTGGAGTTGGTGGCATGTGAAACCTGCATGTGGAGCATTCGTTTATGTGGGATGCTCTACCAGGTTCATTTCAGTCCTAGCCATACAAAGGGCACTAAGCATAGAGTGTGAAAACTGAGTTTCCTTGAGAGCTGCTTGGAAGCCTGATGGTGTGTGAAGTTAGTGAGCCAAATGGAGTTGTTCTGCCACAAGAACCACTCGGCTGATCCTTCTTCAATATGCCCTTCACCAACATGCAGTGTTTCCTTGATTGAATTAGCTCTCACACCAATATTTGCGTCTAGAGCCTTTGCATTGAGGGCTATCTGAAAACGGCTGTGGCGCTGAAGTTGCCTGTGAATGTGGAGTTGGTGGCATGTGAAACCCGCATGTGGAGCATTCGTTTATGTGGGATGCTCTCCAAGCTTCATTTCAGTCCTAGGCACTCAAAGGGCACTAAGCATAGAGTGTGAAAACTGAGTTTCCTTGAGAGCTGCTTGGAAGCCTGATGGTGTGTGAAGTTAGTGAGCCAAATGGAGTTGTTCTCCCACAAGAACCACTCGGCTGATCCTTCTTCAATATGCCCTTCACCAACATGCAGTGTTTCCTTGATTGAATTAGCTCTCACACCAATATTTGAGTCTAGAGCCTTTGCATTGAGGGCTATCTGAAAACGGCTGTGGCGCTGAAGTTGCCTGTGAATGTGGAGTTGGTGGCATGTGAAACTCGCATGTGGAGCATTCGTTTGTGTGGGATCCTCTACCAGGTTCATTCCTAGATAATGCACTCAAAGGGCACTAAACATAGAGTGTGAAAACTGAGTTTCCTTGAGAGCTGCTTGGAAGCCTGATGGTGTGTGAAGTTAGTGAGCCAAATGGAGTTGTTCTCCCACAAGAACCACTCGGCTGATCCTTCTTCAATATGCCCTTCACCAACATGCAGTGTTTCCTTGATTGAATTAGCTCTCACACCAATATTTGCGTCTAGAGCCTTTGCATTGAGGGCTATCTGAAAACGGCTGTGGCGCTGAAGTTGCCTGTGAATGTGGAGTTGGTGGCATGTGAAACCCGCATGTGGAGCATTCGTTTATGTGGGATGATCTCCAAGCTTCATTTCATTCCTAGGCACTCAAAGGGCACTAAGCATAGAGTGTGAAAACTGAGTTTCCTTGAGAGCTGCTTGGAAGCCTGATGGTGTGTGAAGTTAGTGAGCCAAATGGAGTTGTTCTCCCACAAGAATCACTCGGCTGATCCTTCTTCAATATGCCCTTCACCAACATGCAGTGTTTCCTTGATTGAATTAGCTCTCACACCAATATTTGCGTCTAGAGCCTTTGCATTGAGGGCTATCTGAAAACGGCTGTGGCGCTGAAGTTGCCTGTGAATGTGGAGTTGGTGGCATGTGAAACCCGCATGTGGAGCATTCGTTTGTGTTGGATGCTGACCAAGCTTCATTTCAGTCCTAGGCACACAAAGAGCACTAAGCATAGAGTGTGAAAACTGAGTTTCCTTGAGAGCTGCTTGGAAGCCTGATGGTGTGTGAAGTTAGTGAGCCAAATGGAGTTGTTCTCCCACAAGAACCACTCGGCTGATCCTTCTTCAATATGCCCTTCACCAACATGCAGTGTTTCCTTGATTGAATTAGCTCTCACAACAATATTTGCGTCTAGAGCCTTTGCATTGAGGGCTATCTGAAAACGGCTGTGGCGCTGAAGTTGCCTGTGAATGTGGAGTTGGTGGCATGTGAAACCCACATGTGGAGCATTCGTTTGTGTTGGATGCTGAGCAAGCTTCATTTCAGTCGTAGGCACACAAAGAGCACTAAGCATAGAGTGTGAAAACTGAGTTTCCTTGAGAGCTGCTTGGAAGCCTGATGGTGTGTGAAGTTAGTGAGCCAAATGGAGTTGTTCTCCCACAAGAACCACTCGGCTGATTCTTCTTCAATATGCCCTTCACCAACATGCAGTGTTTCCTTGATTGAATTAGCTCTCACACCAATATTTGCGTCTAGATCCTTTGCTTTGAGGGCTATCTGAAAACGGCTGTGGCGCTGAAGTTGCCTGTGAATGTGGAGTTGGTGGCATGTGAAACCCGCATGTGGAGCATTCGTTTGTGTGGGATGCTCTACCAGGTTCATTCCTAGATAATGCACTCAAAGGGCACTAAGCATAGAGTGTGAAAACTGAGTTTCTTTGAGAGCTGCTTGGAAGCCTGATGGTGTGTGAAGTTAGTGAGCCAAATGGAGTTGTTCTGCCACAAGAACCACTCGGCTGATCCTTCTTCAATATGCCCTTCACCAACATGCAGTGTTTCCTTGATTGAATTAGCTCTCACACCAATATTTGCGTCTAGAGCCTTTGCATTGAGGGCTATCTGAAAACGGCTGTGGCGCTGAAGTTGCCTGTGAATGTGGAGTTGGTGGCATGTGAAACCCGCATGTGGAGCATTCGTTTATGTAGGATGCTCTCCAAGCTTCATTTCAGTCCTAGGCACTCAAAGGGCACTAAGCATAGAGTGTGAAAACTGAGTTTCCTTGAGAGCTGCTTGGAAGCCTGATGGTGTGTGAAGTTAGTGAGCCAAATGGAGTTGTTCTCCCACAAGAACCACTCGGCTGATCCTTCTTCAATATGCCCTTCACCAACATGCAGTGTTTCCTTGATTGAATTAGCTCTCACACCAATATTTGAGTCTAGAGCCTTTGCATTGAGGGCTATCTGAAAACGGCTGTGGCGCTGAAGTTGCCTGTGAATGTGGAGTTGGTGGCATGTGAAACTCGCATGTGGAGCATTCGTTTGTGTGGGATCCTCTACCAGGTTCATTCCTAGATAATGCACTCAAAGGGCACTAAACATAGAGTGTGAAAACTGAGTTTCCTTGAGAGCTGCTTGGAAGCCTGATGGTGTGTGAAGTTAGTGAGCCAAATGGAGTTGTTCTGCCACAAGAACCACTCGGCTGATCCTTCTTCAATATGCCCTTCACCAACATGCAGTGTTTCCTTGATTGAATTAGCTCTCACACCAATATTTGCGTCTAGAGCCTTTGCATTGAGGGCTATCTGAAAACGGCTGTGGCGCTGAAGTTGCCTGTGAATGTGGAGTTGGTGGCATGTGAAACCCGCATGTGGAGCATTCGTTTATGTGGGATGATCTCCAAGCTTCATTTCATTCCTAGGCACTCAAAGGGCACTAAGCATAGAGTGTGAAAACTGAGTTTCCTTGAGAGCTGCTTGGAAGCCTGATGGTGTGTGAAGTTAGTGAGCCAAATGGAGTTGTTCTCCCACAAGAATCACTCGGCTGATCCTTCTTCAATATGCCCTTCACCAACATGCAGTGTTTCCTTGATTGAATTAGCTCTCACACCAATATTTGCGTCTAGAGCCTTTGCATTGAGGGCTATCTGAAAACGGCTGTGGCGCTGAAGTTGCCTGTGAATGTGGAGTTGGTGGCATGTGAAACCCGCATGTGGAGCATTCGTTTGTGTTGGATGCTGACCAAGCTTCATTTCAGTCCTAGGCACACAAAGAGCACTAAGCATAGAGTGTGAAAACTGAGTTTCCTTGAGAGCTGCTTGGAAGCCTGATGGTGTGTGAAGTTAGTGAGCCAAATGGAGTTGTTCTCCCACAAGAACCACTCGGCTGATCCTTCTTCAATATGCCCTTCACCAACATGCAGTGTTTCCTTGATTGAATTAGCTCTCACAACAATATTTGCGTCTAGAGCCTTTGCATTGAGGGCTATCTGAAAACGGCTGTGGCGCTGAAGTTGCCTGTGAATGTGGAGTTGGTGGCATGTGAAACCCGCATGTGGAGCATTCGTTTGTGTTGGATGCTGAGCAAGCTTCATTTCAGTCCTAGGCACTCAAAGAGCACTAAGCATAGAGTGTGAAAACTGAGTTTCCTTGAGAGCTGCTTGGAAGCCTGATGGTGTGTGAAGTTAGTGAGCCAAATGGAGTTGTTCTCCCACAAGAACCACTCGGCTGATTCTTCTTCAATATGCCCTTCACCAACATGCAGTGTTTCCTTGATTGAATTAGCTCTCACACCAATATTTGCGTCTAGAGCCTTTGCTTTGAGGGCTATCTGAAAACGGCTGTGGCGCTGAAGTTGCCTGTGAATGTGGAGTTGGTGGCATGTGAAACCCGCATGTGGAGCATTCGTTTGTGTGGGATGCTCTACCAGGTTCATTCCTAGATAATGCACTCAAAGGGCACTAAGCATAGAGTGTGAAAACTGAGTTTCTTTGAGAGCTGCTTGGAAGCCTGATGGTGTGTGAAGTTAGTGAGCCAAATGGAGTTGTTCTGCCACAAGAACCACTCGGCTGATCCTTCTTCAATATGCCCTTCACCAACATGCAGTGTTTCCTTGATTGAATTAGCTCTCACACCAATATTTGCGTCTAGAGCCTTTGCATTGAGGGCTATCTGAAAACGGCTGTGGCGCTGAAGTTGCCTGTGAATGTGGAGTTGGTGGCATGTGAAACCCGCATGTGGAGCATTCGTTTATGTAGGATGCTCTCCAAGCTTCATTTCAGTCCTAGGCACTCAAAGGGCACTAAGCATAGAGTGTGAAAACTGAGTTTCCTTGAGAGCTGCTTGGAAGCCTGATGGTGTGTGAAGTTAGTGAGCCAAATGGAGTTGTTCTCCCACAAGAACCACTCGGCTGATCCTTCTTCAATATGCCCTTCACCAACATGCAGTGTTTCCTTGATTGAATTAGCTCTCACACCAATATTTGCGTCTAGAGCCTTTGCATTGAGGGCTATCTGAAAACGGCTGTGGCGCTGAAGTTGCCTGTGAATGTGGAGTTGGTGGCATGTGAAACCCGCATGTGGAGCATTCGTTTATGTGGGATGATCTCCAAGCTTCATTTCATTCCTAGGCACTCAAAGGGCACTAAGCATAGAGTGTGAAAACTGAGTTTCCTTGAGAGCTGCTTGGAAGCCTGATGGTGTGTGAAGTTAGTGAGCCAAATGGAGTTGTTCTCCCACAAGAACCACTCGGCTGATTCTTCTTCAATATCCCCTTCACCAACATGCAGTGTTTCCTTGATTGAATTAGCTCTCACACCAATATTTGCGTCTAGAGCCTTTCTATTGAGGGCTATCTGAAAACGGCTGTGGCGCTGAAGTTGCCTGTGAATGTGGAGTTGGTGGCATGTGAAACCCGCAAGTGGAGCATTCGTTTATGTGGGATGCTCTACCAGGTTCATTCCTAGATAATGCACTCAAAGGGCACTAAGCATAGAGTGTGAAAACTGAGTTTCCTTGAGAGCTGCTTGGAAGCCTGATGGTGTGTGAAGTTAGTGAGCCAAATGGAGTTGTTCTCCCACAAGAACCACTCGGCTGATCCTTCTTCAATATGCCCTTCACCAACATGCAGTGTTTCCTTGATTGAATTAGCTCTCACACCAATATTTGCGTCTAGAGCCTTTGCATTGAGGGCTATCTGAAAACGGCTGTGGCGCTGAAGTTGCCTGTGAATGTGGAGTTGGTGGCATGTGAAACCCGCATGTGGAGCATTCGTTTATGTGGGATGTTCTCCAAGCTTCATTTCATTCCTAGGCACTCAAAGGGCACTAAGCATAGAGTGTGAAAACTGAGTTTCCTTGAGAGCTGCTTGGAAGCCTGATGGTGTGTGAAGTTAGTGAGCCAAATGGAGTTGTTCTCCCCCAAGAACCACTCGGCTGATCCTTCTTCAATATGCCCTTCACCAACATGCAGTGTTTCCTTGATTGAATTAGCTCTCACAACAATATTTGCGTCTAGAGCCTTTGCATTGAGGGCTATCTGAAAACGGCTGTGGCGCTGAAGTTGCCTGTGAATGTGGAGTTGGTGGCATGTGAAACCCACATGTGGAGCATTCGTTTGTGTTGGATGCTGAGCAAGCTTCATTTCAATCGTAGGCACACAAAGAGCACTAAGCATAGAGTGTGAAAACTGAGTTTCCTTGAGAGCTGCTTGGAAGCCTGATGGTGTGTGAAGTTAGTGAGCCAAATGGAGTTGTTCTCCCACAAGAACCACTCGGCTGATTCTTCTTCAATATGCCCTTCACCAACATGCAGTGTTTCCTTGATTGAATTAGCTCTCACACCAATATTTGCGTCTAGAGCCTTTGCTTTGAGGGCTATCTGAAAACGGCTGTGGCGCTGAAGTTGCCTGTGAATGTGGAGTTGGTGGCATGTGAAACCCGCATGTGGAGCATTCGTTTGTGTGGGATGCTCTACCAGGTTCATTCCTAGATAATGCACTCAAAGGGCACTAAGCATAGAGTGTGAAAACTGAGTTTCTTTGAGAGCTGCTTGGAAGCCTGATGGTGTGTGAAGTTAGTGAGCCAAATGGAGTTGTTCTGCCACAAGAACCACTCGGCTGATCCTTCTTCAATATGCCCTTCACCAACATGCAGTGTTTCCTTGATTGAATTAGCTCTCACACCAATATTTGCGTCTAGAGCCTTTGCATTGAGGGCTATCTGAAAACGGCTGTGGCGCTGAAGTTGCCTGTGAATGTGGAGTTGGTGGCATGTGAAACCCGCATGTGGAGCATTCGTTTATGTAGGATGCTCTCCAAGCTTCATTTCAGTCCTAGGCACTCAAAGGGCACTAAGCATAGAGTGTGAAAACTGAGTTTCCTTGAGAGCTGCTTGGAAGCCTGATGGTGTGTGAAGTTAGTGAGCCAAATGGAGTTGTTCTCCCACAAGAACCACTCGGCTGATCCTTCTTCAATATGCCCTTCACCAACATGCAGTGTTTCCTTGATTGAATTAGCTCTCACACCAATATTTGAGTCTAGAGCCTTTGCATTGAGGGCTATCTGAAAACGGCTGTGGCCCTGAAGTTGCCTGTGAATGTGGAGTTGGTGGCATGTGAAACTCGCATGTGGAGCATTCGTTTGTGTGGGATCCTCTACCAGGTTCATTCCTAGATAATGCACTCAAAGGGCACTAAACATAGAGTGTGAAAACTGAGTTTCCTTGAGAGCTGCTTGGAAGCCTGATGGTGTGTGAAGTTAGTGAGCCAAATGGAGTTGTTCTCCCACAAGAACCACTCGGCTGATCCTTCTTCAATATGCCCTTCACCAACATGCAGTGTTTCCTTGATTGAATTAGCTCTCACACCAATATTTGCGTCTAGAGCCTTTGCATTGAGGGCTATCTGAAAACGGCTGTGGCGCTGAAGTTGCCTGTGAATGTGGAGTTGGTGGCATGTGAAACCCGCATGTGGAGCATTCGTTTATGTGGGATGATCTCCAAGCTTCATTTCATTCCTAGGCACTCAAAGGGCACTAAGCATAGAGTGTGAAAACTGAGTTTCCTTGAGAGCTGCTTGCAAGCCTGATGGTGTGTGAAGTTAGTGAGCCAAATGGAGTTGTTCTCCCACAAGAATCACTCGGCTGATTCTTCTTCAATATGCCCTTCACCAACATGCAGTGTTTCCTTGATTGAATTAGCTCTCACACCAATATTTGAGTCTAGAGCCTTTGCATTGAGGGCTATCTGAAAACGGCTGTGGCGCTTAAGTTGCCTGTGAATGTGGAGTTGGTGGCATGTGAAACCCGCATGTGGAGCATTCGTTTGTGTGGGATGCTCTACCAGGTTCATTCCTAGATAATGCACTCAAAGGGCACTAAGCATAGAGTGTGAAAACTGAGTTTCTTTGAGAGCTGCTTGGAAGCCTGATGGTGTGTGAAGTTAGTGAGCCAAATGGAGTTGTTCTCCCACAAGAACCACTCGGCTGATCCTTCTTCAATATGCCCTTCACCAACATGCAGTGTTTCCTTGATTGAATTAGCTCTCACACCAATATTTGCGTCTAGAGCCTTTGCATTGAGGGCTATCTGAAAACGGCTGTGGCGCTGAAGTTGCCTGTGAATGTGGAGTTGGTGGCATGTGAAACCCGCATGTGGAGCATTCGTTTGTGTGGGATGCTCTACCAGGTTCATTTCAGTCCTAGCCATACAAAGGGCACTAAGCATAGAGTGTGAAAACTGAGTTTCCTTGAGAGCTGCTTGGAAGCCTGATGGTGTGTGAAGTTAGTGAGCCAAATGGAGTTGTTCTCCCACAAGAACCACTCGGCTGATCCTTCTTCAATATGCCCTTCACCAACATGCAGTGTTTCCTTGATTGAATTAGCTCTCACACCAATATTTGCGTCTAGAGCCTTTGCATTGAGGGCTATCTGAAAACGGCTGTGGCGCTGAAGTTGCCTGTGAATGTGGAGTTGGTGGCATGTGAAACCCGCATGTGGAGCATTCGTTTGTGTGGGATCCTGACCAAGCTTCATTTCAGTCCTAGGCACACAAAGAGCACTAAGCATAGAGTGTGAAAACTGAGTTTCCTTGAGAGCTGCTTGGAAGCCTGATGGTGTGTGAAGTTAGTGAGCCAAATGGAGTTGTTCTCCCACAAGAACCACTCGGCTGATTCTTCTTCAATATGCCCTTCACCAACATGCAGTGTTTCCTTGATTGAATTAGCTCTCACACCAATATTTGCGTCTAGAGCCTTTGCATTGAGGGCTATCTGAAAACGGCTGTGGCACTGAAGTTGCCTGTGAATGTGGAGTTGGTGGCATGTGAAACCCGCATGTGGAGCATTCGTTTGTGTGGGATGCTCTACCAGGTTCATTCCAGATAATGCACACAAAGGGCACTAAGCATAGAGTGTGAAAACTGAGTTTCCTTGAGAGCTGCTTGGAAGCCTGATGGTGTGTGAAGTTAGTGAGCCAAATGGAGTTGTTCTCCCACAAGAACCACTCGGCTGATCCTTCTTCAATATGCCCTTCACCAACATGCAGTGTTTCCTTGATTGAATTAGCTCTCACAACAATATTTGCGTCTAGAGCCTTTGCATTGAGGGCTATCTGAAAACGGCTGTGGCGCTGAAGTTGCCTGTGAATGTGGAGTTGGTGGCATGTGAAACCCACATGTGGAGCATTCGTTTGTGTTGGATGCTGAGCAAGCTTCATTTCAGTCCTAGGCACACAAAGAGCACTAAGCATAGAGTGTGAAAACTGAGTTTCCTTGAGAGCTGCTTGGAAGCCTGATGGTGTGTGAAGTTAGTGAGCCAAATGGAGTTGTTCTCCCACAAGAACCACTCGGCTGATTCTTCTTCAATATGCCCTTCACCAACATGCAGTGTTTCCTTGATTGAATTAGCTCTCACACCAATATTTGCGTCTAGAGCCTTTGCTTTGAGGGCTATCTGAAAACGGCTGTGGCGCTGAAGTTGCCTGTGAATGTGGAGTTGGTGGCATGTGAAACCCGCATGTGGAGCATTCGTTTGTGTGGGATGCTCTACCAGGTTCATTCCTAGATAATGCACTCAAAGGGCACTAAGCATAGAGTGTGAAAACTGAGTTTCTTTGAGAGCTGCTTGGAAGCCTGATGGTGTGTGAAGTTAGTGAGCCAAATGGAGTTGTTCTCCCACAAGAACCACTCGGCTGATCCTTCTTCAATATGCCCTTCACCAACATGCAGTGTTTCCTTGATTGAATTAGCTCTCACACCAATATTTGCGTCTAGAGCCTTTGCATTGAGGGCTATCTGAAAACGGCTGTGGCGCTGAAGTTGCCTGTGAATGTGGAGTTGGTGGCATGTGAAACCCGCATGTGGAGCATTCGTTTATGTAGGATGCTCTCCAAGCTTCATTTCAGTCCTAGGCACTCAAAGGGCACTAAGCATAGAGTGTGAAAACTGAGTTTCCTTGAGAGCTGCTTGGAAGCCTGATGGTGTGTGAAGTTAGTGAGCCAAATGGAGTTGTTCTCCCACAAGAACCACTCGGCTGATTCTTCTTCAATATGCCCTTCACCAACATGCAGTGTTTCCTTGATTGAATTAGCTCTCACACCAATATTTGCGTCTAGAGCCTTTGCATTGAGGGCTATCTGAAAACGGCTGTGGCGCTGAAGTTGCCTGTGAATGTGGAGTTGGTGGCATGTGAAACCCGCATGTGGAGCATTCGTTTATGTGGGATGATCTCCAAGCTTCATTTCATTCCTAGGCACTCAAAGGGCACTAAGCATAGAGTGTGAAAACTGAGTTTCCTTGAGAGCTGCTTGGAAGCCTGATGGTGTGTGAAGTTAGTGAGCCAAATGGAGTTGTTCTCCCACAAGAACCACTCGGCTGATTCTTCTTCAATATGCCCTTCACCAACATGCAGTGTTTCCTTGATTGAATTAGCTCTCACACCAATATTTGCGTCTAGAGCCTTTCTATTGAGGGCTATCTGAAAACGGCTGTGGCGCTGAAGTTGCCTGTGAATGTGGAGTTGGTGGCATGTGAAACCCGCAAGTGGAGCATTCGTTTATGTGGGATGCTCTACCAGGTTCATTCCTAGATAATGCACTCAAAGGGCACTAAGCATAGAGTGTGAAAACTGAGTTTCCTTGAGAGCTGCTTGGAAGCCTGATGGTGTGTGAAGTTAGTGAGCCAAATGGAGTTGTTCTCCCACAAGAACCACTCGGCTGATCCTTCTTCAATATGCCCTTCACCAACATGCAGTGTTTCCTTGATTGAATTAGCTCTCACACCAATATTTGCGTCTAGAGCCTTTGCATTGAGGGCTATCTGAAAACGGCTGTGGCGCTGAAGTTGCCTGTGAATGTGGAGTTGGTGGCATGTGAAACCCGCATGTGGAGCATTCGTTTGTGTGGGATGCTCTACCAGGTTCATTTCAGTCCTAGCCATACAAAGGGCACTAAGCATAGAGTGTGAAAACTGAGTTTCCTTGAGAGCTGCTTGGAAGCCTGATGGTGTGTGAAGTTAGTGAGCCAAATGGAGTTGTTCTCCCACAAGAACCACTCGGCTGATCCTTCTTCAATATGCCCTTCACCAACATGCAGTGTTTCCTTGATTGAATTAGCTCTCACACCAATATTTGCGTCTAGAGCCTTTGCATTGAGGGCTATCTGAAAACGGCTGTGGCGCTGAAGTTGCCTGTGAATGTGGAGTTGGTGGCATGTGAAACCCGCATGTGGAGCATTCGTTTGTGTGGGATCCTGACCAAGCTTCATTTCAGTCCTAGGCACACAAAGAGCACTAAGCATAGAGTGTGAAAACTGAGTTTCCTTGAGAGCTGCTTGGAAGCCTGATGGTGTGTGAAGTTAGTGAGCCAAATGGAGTTGTTCTCCCACAAGAACCACTCGGCTGATTCTTCTTCAATATGCCCTTCACCAACATGCAGTGTTTCCTTGATTGAATTAGCTCTCACACCAATATTTGCGTCTAGAGCCTTTGCATTGAGGGCTATCTGAAAACGGCTGTGGCACTGAAGTTGCCTGTGAATGTGGAGTTGGTGGCATGTGAAACCCGCATGTGGAGCATTCGTTTGTGTGGGATGCTCTACCAGGTTCATTCCAGATAATGCACACAAAGGGCACTAAGCATAGAGTGTGAAAACTGAGTTTCCTTGAGAGCTGCTTGGAAGCCTGATGGTGTGTGAAGTTAGTTAGCCAAATGGAGTTGTTCTCCCACAAGAACCACTCGGCTGATCCTTCTTCAATATGCCCTTCACCAACATGCAGTGTTTCCTTGATTGAATTAGCTCTCACACCAATATTTGCGTCTAGAGCCTTTGCATTGAGGGCTATCTGAAAACGGCTGTGGCGCTGAAGTTGCCTGTGAATGTGGAGTTGGTGGCATGTGAAACCCGCATGTGGAGCATTCGTTTATGTGGGATGCTCTCCAAGCTTCATTTCATTCCTAGGCACTCAAAGGGCACTAAGCATAGAGTGTGAAAACTGAGTTTCCTTGAGAGCTGCTTGGAAGCCTGATGGTGTGTGAAGTTAGTGAGCCAAATGGAGTTGTTCTCCCACAAGAACCACTCGGCTGATCCTTCTTCAATATGCCCTTCACCAACATGCAGTGTTTCCTTGATTGAATTAGCTCTCACACCAATATTTGCGTCTAGAGCCTTTGCATTGAGGGCTATCTGAAAACGGCTGTGGCGCTGAAGTTGCCTGTGAATGTGGAGTTGGTGGCATGTGAAATCCGCTTGTGGAGCATTCGTTTGTGTTGGATGCTGACAAATCTTCATTTCAGTCCTAGGCACACAAAGAGCACTAAGCATAGAGTGTGAAAACTGAGTTTCCTTGAGAGCTGCTTGGAAGCCTGATGGTGTGTGAAGTTAGTGAGCCAAATGGAGTTGTTCTCCCACAAGAACCACTCGGCTGATCCTTCTTCAATATGCCCTTCACCAACATGCACTGTTTCCTTAATTGAATTAGCTCTCACACCAATATTTGCGTCTAGAGCCTTTGCATTGAGGGCTATCTGAAAACGGCTGTGGCGCTGAAGTTGCCTGTGAATGTGGAGTTGGTGGCATGTGAAACCCGCATGTGGAGCATTCGTTTATGTGGGATGCTCTCCAAGCTTCATTTCATTCCTAGGCACTCAAAGGGCACTAAGCATAGAGTGTGAAAACTGAGTTTCCTTGAGAGCTGCTTGGAAGCCTGATGGTGTGTGAAGTTAGTGAGCCAAATGGAGTTGTTCTCCCACAAGAACCACTCGGCTGATCCTTCTTCAATATGCCCTTCACCAACATGCAGTGTTTCCTTGATTGAATTAGCTCTCACACCAATATTTGCGTCTAGAGCCTTTGCATTGAGGGCTATCTGAAAACGGCTGTGGCGCTGAAGTTGCCTGTGAATGTGGAGTTGGTGGCATGTGAAATCCGCTTGTGGAGCATTCGTTTGTGTTGGATGCTGACAAATCTTCATTTCAGTCCTAGGCACACAAAGAGCACTAAGCATAGAGTGTGAAAACTGAGTTTCCTTGAGAGCTGCTTGGAAGCCTGATGGTGTGTGAAGTTAGTGAGCCAAATGGAGTTGTTCTCCCACAAGAACCACTCGGCTGATCCTTCTTCAATATGCCCTTCACCAACATGCACTGTTTCCTTAATTGAATTAGCTCTCACACCAATATTTGCGTCTAGAGCCTTTGCATTGAGGGCTATCTGAAAACGGCTGTGGCGCTGAAGTTGCCTGTGAATGTGGAGTTGGTGGCATGTGAAACCCGCATGTGGAGCATTCGTTTGTGTGGGATGCTCTACCAGGTTCATTCCTAGATAATGCACTCAAAGGGCACTAAGCATAGAGTGTGAAAACTGAGTTTCCTTGAGAGCTGCTTGGAAGCCTGATGGTGTGTGAAGTTAGTGAGCCAAATGGAGTTGTTCTCCCACAAGAACCACTCGGCTGATCCTTCTTCAATATGCCCTTCACCAACATGCAGTGTTTCCTTGATTGAATTAGCTCTCACACCAATATTTGCGTCTAGAGCCTTTGCATTGAGGGCTATGTGAAAACGGCTGTGGCACTGAAGTTGCCTGTGAATGTGGAGTTGGTGGCATGTGAAACCCGCATGTGGAGCATTCGTTTGTGTGGGATGCTCTACCAGGTTCATTCCAGATAATGCACACAAAGGGCACTAAGCATAGAGTGTGAAAACTGAGTTTCCTTGAGAGCTGCTTGGAAGCCTGATGGTGTGTGAAGTTAGTGAGCCAAATGGAGTTGTTCTCCCACAAGAACCACTCGGCTGATCCTTCTTCAATATGCCCTTCACCAAATTGCAGTGTTTCCTTGATTGAATTAGCTCTCACACCAATATTTGCGTCTAGAGCCTTTGCATTGAGGGCTATCTGAAAACGGCTGTGGCGCTGAAGTTGCCTGTGAATGTGGAGTTGGTGGCATGTGAAACCCGCATGTGGAGCATTCGTTTATGTGGATGTTCTCCAAGCTTCATTTCATTCCTAGGCACTCAAAGGGCACTAAGCATAGAGTGTGAAAACTGAGTTTCCTTGAGAGCTGCTTGGAAGCCTGATGGTGTGTGAAGTTAGTGAGCCAAATGGAGTTGTTCTCCCACAAGAACCACTCGGCTGATCCTTCTTCAATATGCCCTTCACCAACATGCAGTGTTTCCTTGATTGAATTAGCTCTCACACCAATATTTGCGTCTAGAGCCTTTCTATTGAGGGCTATCTGAAAACGGCTGTGGCGCTGAAGTTGCCTGTGAATGTGGAGTTGGTGGCATGTGAAACCCGCATGTGGAGCATTCGTTTGTGTGGGATGCTCTACCAGGTTCATTCCTAGATAATGCACTCAAAGGCACTAAGCATAGAGTGTGAAAACTGAGTTTCTTTGAGAGCTGCTTGGAAGCCTGATGGTGTGTGAAGTTAGTGAGCCAAATGGAGTTGTTCTGCCACAAGAACCACTCGGCTGATCCTTCTTCAATATGCCCTTCACCAACATGCAGTGTTTCCTTGATTGAATTAGCTCTCACACCCAATATTTGCGTCTAGAGCCTTTGCATTGAGGGCTATCTGAAAACGGCTGTGGCGCTGAAGTTGCCTGTGAATGTGGAGTTGGTGGCATGTGAAACCCGCATGTGGAGCATTCGTTTATGTAGGATGCTCTCCAAGCTTCATTTCAGTCCTAGGCACTCAAAGGGCACTAAGCATAGAGTGTGAAAACTGAGTTTCCTTGAGAGCTGCTTGGAAGCCTGATGGTGTGTGAAGTTAGTGAGCCAAATGGAGTTGTTCTCCCACAAGAACCACTCGGCTGATCCTTCTTCAATATGCCCTTCACCAACATGCAGTGTTTCCTTGATTGAATTAGCTCTCACACCAATATTTGAGTCTAGAGCCTTTGGGCTATCTGAAAACGGCTGTGGCCCTGAAGTTGCCTGTGAATGTGGAGTTGGTGGCATGTGAAACTCGCATGTGGAGCATTCGTTTGTGTGGGATCCTCTACCAGGTTCATTCCTAGATAATGCACTCAAAGGGCACTAAACATAGAGTGTGAAAACTGAGTTTCCTTGAGAGCTG
Organism: Ochotona princeps; assembly: GCF_030435755.1. Lineage (NCBI taxonomy): Eukaryota > Metazoa > Chordata > Mammalia > Lagomorpha > Ochotonidae > Ochotona > Ochotona princeps. Next base: position 396,688 of record NW_026697151.1, on the reverse strand, counting down.
CTTGGAAGCCTGATGGTGTGTGAAGTTAGTGAGCCAAATGGAGTTGTTCTCCCACAAGAACCACTCGGCTGATCCTTCTTCAATATGCCCTTCACCAACATGCAGTGTTTCCTTGATTGAATTAGCTCTCACACCAATATTTGCGTCTAGAGCCTTTGCATTGAGGGCTATCTGAAAACGGCTGTGGCGCTGAAGTTGCCTGTGAATGTGGAGTTGGTGGCATGTGAAACCCGCATGTGGAGCATTCGTTTATGTGGGATGATCTCCAAGCTTCATTTCATTCCTAGGCACTCAAAGGGCACTAAGCATAGAGTGTGAAAACTGAGTTTCCTTGAGAGCTGCTTGGAAGCCTGATGGTGTGTGAAGTTAGTGAGCCAAATGGAGTTGTTCTCCCACAAGAATCACTCGGCTGATTCTTCTTCAATATGCCCTTCACCAACATGCAGTGTTTCCTTGATTGAATTAGCTCTCACACCAATATTTGAGTCTAGAGCCTTTGCATTGAGGGCTATCTGAAAACGGCTGTGGCGCTTAAGTTGCCTGTGAATGTGGAGTTGGTGGCATGTGAAACCCGCATGTGGAGCATTCGTTTATGTGGCATGCTCTCCAAGCTTCATTTCAGTCCTAGGCACTCAAAGGGCACTAAGCATAGAGTGTGAAAACTGAGTTTCCTTGAGAGCTGCTTGGAAGCCTGATGGTGTGTGAAGTTAGTGAGCCAAATGGAGTTGTTCTCCCACAAGAACCACTCGGCTGATCCTTCTTCAATATGCCCTTCACCAACATGCAGTGTTTCCTTGATTGAATTAGCTCTCACACCAATATTTGAGTCTAGAGCCTTTGCATTGAGGGCTATCTGAAAACGGCTGTGGCGCTGAAGTTGCCTGTGAATGTGGAGTTGGTGGCATGTGAAACCCGCATGTGGAGCATTCGTTTATGTGGGATGTTCTCCAAGCTTCATTTCATTCCTAGGCACTCAAAGGGCACTAAGCATAGAGTGTGAAAACTGAGTTTCCTTGAGAGCTGCTTGGAAGCCTGATGGTGTGTGAAGTTAGTGAGCCAAATGGAGTTGTTCTCCCACAAGAATCACTCGGCTGATCCTTCTTCAATATGCCCTTCACCAACATGCAGTGTTTCCTTGATTGAATTAGCTCTCACACCAATATTTGCGTCTAGAGCCTTTGCATTGAGGGCTATCTGAAAACGGCTGTGGCGCTGAAGTTGCCTGTGAATGTGGAGTTGGTGGCATGTGAAACCCGCATGTGGAGCATTCGTTTGTTTTGGATGCTGACCAAGCGTCATTTCAGTCCTAGGCACACAAAGAGCACTAAGCATAGAGTGTGAAAACTGAGTTTCCTTGAGAGCTGCTTGGAAGCCTGATGGTGTGTGAAGTTAGTGAGCCAAATGGAGTTGTTCTCCCACAAGAACCACTCGGCTGATCCTTCTTCAATATGCCCTTCACCAACATGCAGTGTTTCCTTGATTGAATTAGCTCTCACACCAATATTTGCGTCTAGAGCCTTTGCATTGAGGGCTATCTGAAAACGGCTGTGGCGCTGAAGTTGCCTGTGAATGTGGAGTTGGTGGCATGTGAAACCCACATGTGGAGCATTCGTTTGTGTGGGATGCTGAGCAAGCTTCATTTCAGTCCTAGGCACACAAAGAGCACTAAGCATAGAGTGTGAAAACTGAGTTTCCTTGAGAGCTGCTTGGAAGCCTGATGGTGTGTGAAGTTAGTGAGCCAAATGGAGTTGTTCTCCCACAAGAACCACTCGGCTGATTCTTCTTCAATATGCCCTTCACCAACATGCAGTGTTTCCTTGATTGAATTAGCTCTCACACCAATATTTGCGTCTAGAGCCTTTGCTTTGAGGGCTATCTGAAAACGGCTGTGGCGCTGAAGTTGCCTGTGAATGTGGAGTTGGTGGCATGTGAAACCCGCATGTGGAGCATTCGTTTGTGTGGGATGCTCTACCAGGTTCATTCCTAGATAATGCACTCAAAGGGCACTAAGCATAGAGTGTGAAAACTGAGTTTCTTTGAGAGCTGCTTGGAAGCCTGATGGTGTGTGAAGTTAGTGAGCCAAATGGAGTTGTTCTGCCACAAGAACCACTCGGCTGATCCTTCTTCAATATGCCCTTCACCAACATGCAGTGTTTCCTTGATTGAATTAGTTCTCACACCAATATTTGCGTCTAGAGCCTTTGCATTGAGGGCTATCTGAAAACGGCTGTGGCGCTGAAGTTGCCTGTGAATGTGGAGTTGGTGGCATGTGAAACCCGCATGTGGAGCATTCGTTTATGTGAGATGCTCTCCAAGCTTCATTTCAGTCCTAGGCACTCAAAGGGCACTAAGCATAGAGTGTGAAAACTGAGTTTCCTTGAGAGCTGCTTGGAAGCCTGATGGTGTGTGAAGTTAGTGAGCCAAATGGAGTTGTTCTCCCACAAGAACCACTCGGCTGATTCTTCTTCAATATGCCCTTCACCAACATGCAGTGTTTCCTTGATTGAATTAGCTCTCACACCAATATTTGCGTCTAGAGCCTTTGCATTGAGGGCTATCTGAAAACGGCTGTGGCGCTGAAGTTGCCTGTGAATGTGGAGTTGGTGGCATGTGAAACCCGCATGTGGAGCATTCGTTTATGTGGGATGATCTCCAAGCTTCATTTCATTCCTAGGCACTCAAAGGGCACTAAGCATAGAGTGTGAAAACTGAGTTTCCTTGAGAGCTGCTTGGAAGCCTGATGGTGTGTGAAGTTAGTGAGCCAAATGGAGTTGTTCTCCCACAAGAACCACTCGGCTGATTCTTCTTCAATATCCCCTTCACCAACATGCAGTGTTTCCTTGATTGAATTAGCTCTCACACCAATATTTGCGTCTAGAGCCTTTCTATTGAGGGCTATCTGAAAACGGCTGTGGCGCTGAAGTTGCCTGTGAATGTGGAGTTGGTGGCATGTGAAACCCGCAAGTGGAGCATTCGTTTATGTGGGATGCTCTACCAGGTTCATTCCTAGATAATGCACTCAAAGGGCACTAAGCATAGAGTGTGAAAACTGAGTTTCCTTGAGAGCTGCTTGGAAGCCTGATGGTGTGTGAAGTTAGTGAGCCAAATGGAGTTGTTCTCCCACAAGAACCACTCGGCTGATCCTTCTTCAATATGCCCTTCACCAACATGCAGTGTTTCCTTGATTGAATTAGCTCTCACACCAATATTTGCGTCTAGAGCCTTTGCATTGAGGGCTATCTGAAAACGGCTGTGGCGCTGAAGTTGCCTGTGAATGTGGAGTTGGTGGCATGTGAAACCCGCATGTGGAGCATTCGTTTGTGTGGGATGCTCTACCAGGTTCATTCAGTCCTAGCCATACAAAGGGCACTAAGCATAGAGTGTGAAAACTGAGTTTCCTTGAGAGCTGCTTGGAAGCCTGATGGTGTGTGAAGTTAGTGAGCCAAATGGAGTTGTTCTCCCACAAGAACCACTCGGCTGATCCTTCTTCAATATGCCCTTCACCAACATGCAGTGTTTCCTTGATTGAATTAGCTCTCACACCAATATTTGCGTCTAGAGCCTTTGCATTGAGGGCTATCTGAAAACGGCTGTGGCGCTGAAGTTGCCTGTGAATGTGGAGTTGGTGGCATGTGAAACCCGCATGTGGAGCATTCGTTTGTGTGGGATCCTGACCAAGCTTCATTTCAGTCCTAGGCACACAAAGAGCACTAAGCATAGAGTGTGAAAACTGAGTTTCCTTGAGAGCTGCTTGGAAGCCTGATGGTGTGTGAAGTTAGTGAGCCAAATGGAGTTGTTCTCCCACAAGAACCACTCGGCTGATTCTTCTTCAATATGCCCTTCACCAACATGCAGTGTTTCCTTGATTGAATTAGCTCTCACACCAATATTTGCGTCTAGAGCCTTTGCATTGAGGGCTATCTGAAAACGGCTGTGGCGCTGAAGTTGCCTGTGAATGTGGAGTTGGTGGCATGTGAAACCCGCAAGTGGAGCATTCGTTTATGTGGGATGCTCTCCAAGCTTCATTTCATTCCTAGGCACTCAAAGGGCACTAAGCATAGAGTGTGAAAACTGAGTTTCCTTGAGAGCTGCTTGGAAGCCTGATGGTGTGTGAAGTTAGTGAGCCAAATGGAGTTGTTCTCCCACAAGAACCACTCGGCTGATCCTTCTTCAATATGCCCTTCACCAACATGCAGTGTTTCCTTGATTGAATTAGCTCTCACACCAATATTTGCGTCTAGAGCCTTTGCATTGAGGGCTATCTGAAAACGGCTGTGGCGCTGAAGTTGCCTGTGAATGTGGAGTTGGTGGCAGGTGAAACCCGCATGTGGAGCATTCGTTTGTGTGGGATGCTCTACCAGGTTCATTCCTAGATAATGCTCTCAAAGGGCACTAAGCATAGAGTGTGAAAACTGAGTTTCCTTGAGAGCTGCTTGGAAACCTGATGGTGTGTGAAGTTAGTGAGCCAAATGGAGTTGTTCTCCCACAAGAACCACTCGGCTGATTCTTCTTCAATATGCCCTTCACCAACATGCAGTGTTTCCTTGATTGAATTAGCTCTCACACCAATATTTGCGTCTAGAGCCTTTGCATTGAGGGCTATCTGAAAACGGCTGTGGCGCTGAAGTTGCCTGTGAATGTGGAGTTGGTGGCATGTGAAACCCGCATGTGGAGCATTCGTTTGTGTGGGATCCTGACCAAGCTTCATTTCAGTCCTACGCACACAAAGAGCACTAAGCATAGAGTGTGAAAACTGAGTTTCCTTGAGAGCTGCTTGGAAGCCTGATGGTGTGTGAAGTTAGTGAGCCAAATGGAGTTGTTCTCCCACAAGAACCACTCGGCTGATTCTTCTTCAATATGCCCTTCACCAACATGCAGTGTTTCCTTGATTGAATTAGTTCTCACACCAATATTTGCGTCTAGAGCCTTTGCTTTGAGGGCTATCTGAAAACGGCTGTGGCGCTGAAGTTGCCTGTGAATGTGGAGTTGGTGGCATGTGAAACCCGCATGTGGAGCATTTGTTTGTGTGGGATGCTCTACCAGGTTCATTCCTAGATAATGCACTCAAAGGGCACTAAGCATAGAGTGTGAAAACTGAGTTTCCTTGAGAGCTGCTTGGAAGCCTGATGGTGTGTGAAGTTAGTGAGCCAAATGGAGTTGTTCTCCCACAAGAACCACTCGGCTGATCCTTCTTCAATATGCCCTTCACCAACATGCAGTGTTTCCTTGATTGAATTAGCTCTCACACCAATATTTGCGTCTAGAGCCTTTGCATTGAGGGCTATCTGAAAACGGCTGTGGCGCTGAAGTTGCCTGTGAATGTGGAGTTGGTGGCATGCGATACCCGCAAGTGGAGCATTCATACGTGTGGGATGCTCTACCATGTTCATTCCTAGATAATGCACTCAAAGGGCACTAAGCATAGAGTGTGAAAACTGAGTTTCCTTGAGAGCTGCTTGGAAGCCTGATGGTGTGTGAAGTTAGTGAGCCAAATGGAGTTGTTCTCCCACAAGAACCACTCGGCTGATCCTTCTTCAATATGCCCTTCACCAACATGCAGTGTTTCCTTGATTGAATTAGCTCTCACACCAATATTTGCGTCTAGAGCCTTTGCATTGAGGGCTATCTGAAAACGGCTGTGGCGCTGAAGTTGCCTGTGAATGTGGAGTTGGTGGCATGTGAAACCCGCTTGTGGAGCATTCGTTTGTGTTGGATGCTGACCAAGCTTCATTTCAGTCCTAGGCACACAAAGAGCACTAAGCATAGAGTGTGAAAACTGAGTTTCCTTGAGAGCTGCTTGGAAGCCTGATGGTGTGTGAAGTTAGTGAGCCAAATGGAGTTGTTCTCCCACAAGAAGCACTCGGCTGATTCTTCTTCAATATGCCCTTCACCAACATGCAGTGTTTCCTTGATTGAATTAGCTCTCACACCAATATTTGCGTCTAGAGCCTTTGCTTTGAGGGCTATCTGAAAACGGCTGTGGCGCTGAAGTTGCCTGTGAATGTGGAGTTGGTGGCATGTGAAACCCGCATGTGGAGCATTCGTACGTGTGGGATGCTCTACCATGTTCATTCCTAGATAATGCACTCAAAGGGCACTAAGCATAGAGTGTGAAAACTGAGTTTCCTTGAGAGCTGCTTGGAAGCCTGATGGTGTGTGAAGTTAGTGAGCCAAATGAAGTTGTTCTCCCACAAGAACCACTCGGCTGATCCTTCTTCAATATGCCCTTCACCAACATGCAGTGTTTCCTTGATTGAATTAGCTCTCACACCAATATTTGCGTCTAGAGCCTTTGCATTGAGGGCTATCTGAAAACGGCTGTGGCGCTGAAGTTGCCTGTGAATGTGGAGTTGGTGGCATGTGAAACCCGCATGTGGAGCATTCGTTTGTGTGGGATGCTCTACCAGGTTCTTTCCTAGATAATGCACTCAAAGGGCACTAAGCATAGAGTGTGAAAACTGAGTTTCCTTGAGAGCTGCTTGGAAGCCTGATGGTGTGTGAAGTTAGTGAGCCAAATGGAGTTGTTCTCCCACAAGAACCACTCGGCTGATCATTCTTCAATATGCCCTTCACCAACATGCAGTGTTTCCTTGATTGAATTAGCTCTCACACCAATATTTGCGTCTAGAGCCTTTGCATTGAGGGCTATCTGAAAATGGCTGTGGCGCTGAAGTTGCCTGTGAATGTGGAGTTGGTGGCATGTGAAACCCGCATGTGGAGCATTCGTTTGTGTGGGATGCTGACCAAGCTTCATTTCAGTCCTAGGCACACAAAGAGCACTAAGCATAGAGTGTGAAAACTGAGTTTCCTTGAGAGCTGCTTGGAAGCCTGATGGTGTGTGAAGTTAGTGAGCCAAATGGAGTTGTTCTCCCACAAGAACCACTCGGCTGATCCTTCTTCAATATGCCCTTCACCAACATGCAGTGTTTCCTTGATTGAATTAGCTCTCACACCAATATTTGCGTCTAGAGCCTTTGCATTGAGGGCTATCTGAAAACGGCTGTGGCGCTGAAGTTGCCTGTGAATGTGGAGTTGGTGGCATGTGAAACCCGCATGTGGAGCATTCGTTTGTGTGGGATCCTGACCAAGCTTCATTTCAGTCCTAGGCACACAAAGAGCACTAAGCATAGAGTGTGAAAACTGAGTTTCCTTGAGAGCTGCTTGGAAGCCTGATGGTGTGTGAAGTTAGTGAGCCAAATGGAGTTGTTCTCCCACAAGAACCACTCGGCTGATTCTTCTTCAATATGCCCTTCACCAACATGCAGTGTTTCCTTGATTGAATTAGCTCTCACACCAATATTTGCGTCTAGAGCCTTTGCATTGAGGGCTATCTGAAAACGGCTGTGGCGCTGAAGTTGCCTGTGAATGTGGAGTTGGTGGCATGTGAAACCCGCATGTGGAGCATTCGTTTATGTAGGATGCTCTCCAAGCTTCATTTCAGTCCTAGGCACTCAAAGGGCACTAAGCATAGAGTGTGAAAACTGAGTTTCCTTGATAGCTGCTTGGAAGCCTGATGGTGTGTGAAGTTAGTGAGCCAAATGGAGTTGTTCTCCCACAAGAACCACTCGGCTGATCCTTCTTCAATATGCCCTTCACCAAATTGCAGTGTTTCCTTGATTGAATTAGCTCTCACACCAATATTTGCGTCTAGAGCCTTTGCATTGAGGGCTATCTGAAAACGGCTGTGGCGCTGAAGTTGCCTGTGAATGTGGAGTTGGTGGCATGTGAAACCCGCATGTGGAGCATTCGTTTATGTGGGATGCTCTCCAAGCTTCATTTCAGTCCTAGGCACACAAAGAGCACTAAGCATAGAGTGTGAAAACTGAGTTTCCTTGAGAGCTGCTTGGAAGCCTGATGGTGTGTGAAGTTAGTGAGCCAAATGGAGTTGTTCTCCCACAAGAACCACTCGGCTGATCCTTCTTCAATATGCCCTTCACCAACATGCAGTGTTTCCTTAATTGAATTAGCTCTCACACCAATATTTGCGTCTAGAGCCTTTGCATTGAGGGCTATCTGAAAACGGCTGTGGCGCTGAAGTTGCCTGTGAATGTGGAGTTGGTGGCATGTGAAACCCGCATGTGGAGCATTCGTTTGTGTGGGATGCTCTACCAGGTTCATTCCTAGATAATGCACTCAAAGGGCACTAAGCATAGAGTGTGAAAACTGAGTTTCCTTGAGAGCTGCTTGGAAGCCTGATGGTGTGTGAAGTTAGTGAGCCAAATGGAGTTGTTCTCCCACAAGAACTACTCGGCTGATCCTTCTTCAATATGCCCTTCACCAACATGCAGTGTTTCCTTGATTGAATTAGCTCTCACACCAATATTTGCGTCTAGAGCCTTTGCATTGAGGGCTATGTGAAAACGGCTGTGGTGCTGAAGTTGCCTGTGAATGTGGAGTTGGTGGCATGTGAAACCCGCATGTGGAGCATTCGTTTGTGTGGGATGCTCTACCAGGTTCATTTCAGTCCTAGCCATACAAAGGGCACTAAGCATAGAGTGTGAAAACTGAGTTTCCTTGAGAGCTGCTTGGAAGCCTGATGGTGTGTGAAGTTAGTGAGCCAAATGGAGTTGTTCTCCCACAAGAACCACTCGGCTGATCCTTCTTCAATATGCCCTTCACCAACATGCAGTGTTTCCTTGATTGAATTAGCTCTCACACCAATATTTGCGTCTAGAGCCTTTGCATTGAGGGCTATCTGAAAACGGCTGTGGCGCTGAAGTTGCCTGTGAATGTGGAGTTGGTGGCATGTGAAACCCGCATGTGGAGCATTCGTTTGTGTGGGATGCTCTACCAGGTTCATTCCTAGATAATGCTCTCAAAGGGCACTAAGCATAGAGTGTGAAAACTGAGTTTCCTTGAGAGCTGCTTGGAAGCCTGATGGTGTGTGATGTTAGTGAGCCAAATGGAGTTGTTCTCCCACAAGAACCACTCGGCTGATTCTTCTTCAATATGCCCTTCACCAACATGCAGTGTTTCCTTGATTGAATTAGCTCTCACACCAATATTTGCGTCTAGAGCCTTTGCATTGAGGGCTATCTGAAAACGGCTGTGGCGCTGAAGTTGCCTGTGAATGTGGAGTTGGTGGCATGTGAAACCCGCATGTGGAGCATTCGTTTGTGTGGGATCCTGACCAAGCTTCATTTCAGTCCTAGGCACACAAAGAGCACTAAGCATAGAGTGTGAAAACTGAGTTTCCTTTGGAGCTGCTTGGAAGCCTGATGGTGTGTGAAGTTAGTGAGCCAAATGGAGTTGTTCTCCCACAAGAACCACTCGGCTGATTCTTTTTCAATATGCCCTTCACCAACATGCAGTGTTTCCTTGATTGAATTAGTTCTCACACCAATATTTGCGTCTAGAGCCTTTGCATTGAGGGCTATCTGAAAACGGCTGTGGCGCTGAAGTTGCCTGTGAATGTGGAGTTGGTGGCATGTGAAACCCGCATGTGGAGCATTCGTTTATGTGAGATGCTCTCCAAGCTTCATTTCAGTCCTAGGCACTCAAAGGGCACTAAGCATAGAGTGTGAAAACTGAGTTTCCTTGAGAGCTGCTTGGAAGCCTGATGGTGTGTGAAGTTAGTGAGCCAAATGGAGTTGTTCTCCCACAAGAACCACTCGGCTGATCCTTCTTCAATATGCCCTTCACCAACATGCAGTGTTTCCTTGATTGAATTAGCTCTCACACCAATATTTGCGTCTAGAGCCTTTGCATTGAGGGCTATCTGAAAACGGCTGTGGCGCTGAAGTTGCCTGTGAATGTGGAGTTGGTGGCATGTGAAACCCGCTTGTGGAGCATTCGTTTGTGTTGGATGCTGACCAAGCTTCATTTCAGTCCTAGGCACACAAAGAGCACTAAGCATAGAGTGTGAAAACTGAGTTTCCTTGAGAGCTGCTTGGAAGCCTGATGGTGTGTGAAGTTAGTGAGCCAAATGGAGTTGTTCTCCCACAAGAAGCACTCGGCTGATTCTTCTTCAATATGCCCTTCACCAACATGCAGTGTTTCCTTGATTGAATTAGCTCTCACACCAATATTTGCGTCTAGAGCCTTTGCATTGAGGGCTATCTGAAAATGGCTGTGGCGCTGAAGTTTCCTGTGAATGTGGAGTTGGTGGCATGTGAAACCCGCATGTGGAGCATTCGTTTGTGTGGGATGCTCTACCAGGTTCTTTCCTAGATAATGCACTCAAAGGGCACTAAGCATAGAGTGTGAAAACTGAGTTTCCTTGAGAGCTGCTTGGAAGCCTGATGGTGTGTGAAGTTAGTGAGCCAAATGGAGTTGTTCTCCCACAAGAACCACTCGGCTGATCATTCTTCAATATGCCCTTCACCAACATGCAGTGTTTCCTTGATTGAATTAGCTCTCACACCAATATTTGCGTCTAGAGCCTTTGCATTGAGGGCTATCTGAAAATGGCTGTGGCGCTGAAGTTGCCTGTGAATGTGGAGTTGGTGGCATGTGAAACCCGCATGTGGAGCATTCGTTCATGTGGGATGCTCTCCAAGCTTCATTTCAGTCCTAGGCACTCAAAGGGCACTAAGCATAGAGTGTGAAAACTGAGTTTCCTTGAGAGCTGCTTGGAAGCCTGATGGTGTGTGAAGTTAGTGAGCCAAATGGAGTTGTTCTCCCACAAGAACCACTCGGCTGATCCTTCTTCAATATGCCCTTCACCAACATGCAGTGTTTCCTTGATTGAATTAGCTCTCACACCAATATTTGCGTCTAGAGCCTTTGCATTGAGGGCTATCTTAAAACGGCTGTGGCGCTGAAGTTGCCTGTGAATGTGGAGTTGGTGGCATGTGATACCCGCAAGTGGAGCATTCATACGTGTGGGATGCTCTACCATGTTCCTTCCTAGATAATGCACTCAAAGGGCACTAAGCATAGAGTGTGAAAACTGAGTTTCCTTGAGAGCTGCTTGGAAGCCTGATGGTGTGTGAAGTTAGTGAGCCAAATGGAGTTGTTCTCCCACAAGAACCACTCGGCTGATCCTTCTTCAATATGCCCTTCACCAAATTGCAGTGTTTCCTTGATTGAATTAGCTCTCACACCAATATTTGCGTCTAGAGCCTTTGCATTGAGGGCTATCTGAAAACGGCTGTGGCGCTGAAGTTGCCTGTGAATGTGGAGTTGGTGGCATGTGAAACCCGCATGTGGAGCATTCGTTTGTGTGGGATCCTGACCAAGCTTCATTTCAGTCCTAGGCACACAAAGAGCACTAAGCATAGAGTGTGAAAACTGAGTTTCCTTGAGAGCTGCTTGGAAGCCTGATGGTGTGTGAAGTTAGTGAGCCAAATGGAGTTGTTCTCCCACAAGAACCACTCGGCTGATTCTTCTTCAATATGCCCTTCACCAACATGCAGTGTTTCTTTGATTGAATTAGCTCTCACACCAATATTTGCGTCTAGAGCCTTTGCTTTGAGGGCTATGTGAAAACGGCTGTGGCGCTGAAGTTGCCTGTGAATGTGGAGTTGGTGGCATGTGAAACCCGCATGTGGAGCATTCGTTTGTGTGGGATGCTCTACCATGTTCCTTCCTAGATAATGCACTCAAAGGGCACTAAGCATAGAGTGTGAAAACTGAGTTTCCTTGAGAGCTGCTTGGAAGCCTGATGGTGTGTGAAGTTAGTGAGCCAAATGGAGTTGTTCTCCCACAAGAACCACTCGGCTGATCCTTCTTCAATATGCCCTTCACCAACATGCAGTGTTTCCTTGATTGAATTAGCTCTCACACCAATATTTGCGTCTAGAGCCTTTGCATTGAGGGCTATCTGAAAACGGCTGTGGCGCTGAAGTTGCCTGTGAATGTGGAGTTGGTGGCATGTGAAACCCGCATGTGGAGCATTCGTTTGTGTGGGATCCTGACCAAGCTTCATTTCAGTCCTAGGCACACAAAGAACACTAAGCATAGAGTGTGAAAACTGAGTTTCCTTGAGAGCTGCTTGGAAGCCTGATGGTGTGTGAAGTTAGTGAGCCAAATGGAGTTGTTCTCCCACAAGAACCACTCGGCTGATTCTTCTTCAATATGCCCTTCACCAACATGCAGTGTTTCCTTGATTGAATTAGCTCTCACACCAATATTTGCGTATAGAGCCTTGGCTTTGAGGGCTATCTGAAAACGGCTGTGGCGCTGTAGTTGCCTGTGAATGTGGAGTTGGTGGCATGTGAAACCCGCATGTGGAGCATTCGTTTGTGTGGGATGCTCTACCAGGTTCATTCCTAGATAATGCACTCAAAGGGCACTAAGCATAGAGTGTGAAAACTGAGTTTCCTTGAGATCTGCTTGGAAGCCTGATGGTGTGTTTAGTTAGTGAGCCAAATGGAGTTGTTCTCCCACAAGAACCACTCGGCTGATCCTTCTTCAATATGCCCTTCACCAAATTGCAGTGTTTCCTTGATTGAATTAGCTCTCACACCAATATTTGCGTCTAGAGCCTTTGCATTGAGGGCTATCTAAAATCGGCTGTGGCGCTGAAGTTGCCTGTGAATGTGGAGTTGGTGGCATGTGAAACCTGCATGTGTATCATTCGTTTGTGTGGGATGCTCTACCAGGTTCATTTCAGTCCTAGCCATACAAAGGGCACTAAGCATAGAGTGTGAAAACTGAGTTTCCTTGAGAGCTGCTTGGAAGCCTGATGGTGTGTGAAGTTAGTGAGCCAAATGGAGTTGTTCTCTCACAAGAACCACTCGGCTGATCCTTCTTCAATATGCCCTTCACCAACATGCAGTGTTTCCTTGATTGAATTAGCTCTCACACCAATATTTGCGTCTAGAGCCTTTGCATTGAGGGCTATCTGAAAACGGCTGTGGCGCTGAAGTTGCCTGTGAATGTGGAGTTGCTGGCATGTGAAACCCGCATGTGGAGCATTCGTTTGTGTTGGATGCTGAGCAGGCTTCATTTCAGTCCTTGGCACACAAAGAGCACTAAGCATAGAGTGTGAAAACTGAGTTTCCTTGAGAGCTGCTTGGAAGCCTGATGGTGTGTGAAGTTAGTGAGCCAAATGGAGTTGTTCTCCCACAAGAACCACTCGGCTGATTCTTCTTCAATATGCCCTTCACCAACGTGCAGTGTTTCCTTGATTGAATTAGCTCTCACACCAATATTTGCGTCTAGAGCCTTAGCTTTGAGGGCTATCTGAAAACGGCTGTGGCGCTGAAGTTGCCTGTGAATGTGGAGTTGGTGGCATGTGAAACCCGCATGAGGAGCATTCGTACGTGTGGGATGCTCTACCAGGTTCATTCCTAGATAATGCACTCAAAGGGCACTAAGCATAGAGTGTGAAAACTGAGTTTCCTTGAGAGCTGCTTGGAAGCCTGATGGTGTGTGAAGTTAGTGAGCCAAATGGAGTTGTTCTCCCACAAGAACCACTCGGCTGATCCTTCTTCAATATGCCCTTCACCAACATGCAGTGTTTCCTTGATTGAATTAGCTCTCACACCAATATTTGTGTCTAGAGCCTTTGCATTGAGGGCTATCTGCAAACGGCTGTGGCGCTGAAGTTGCCTGTGAATGTGGAGTTGGTGGCATGTGAAACCCGCATGTGGAGCATTCGTTTGTGTGGGATGCTCTACCAGGTTCATTCCTAGATAATGCACTCAAAGGGCACTAAGCATAGAGTGTGAAAACTGAGTTTCCTTGAGAGCTGCTTGGAAGCCTGATGGTGTGTGAAGTTAGTGAGCCAAATGGAGTTGTTCTCCCACAAGAACCACTCGGCTGATCCTTCTTCAATATGCCCTTCACCAACATGCAGTGTTTCCTTGATTGAATTAGCTCTCACACCAATATTTGCGTCTAGAGCCTTTGCATTGAGGGCTATCTGAAAACGGCTGTGGCGCTGAAGTTGCCTGTGAATGTGGAGTTGGTGGCATGTGAAACCCGCATGTGGAGCATTCGTTTATGAGGGATGCTGAAGAAGCATCATTTCAGTCCTAAGGCACACAAAGAGCACTAAGCATAGAGTGTGAAAATTGAGTTTCCTTGAGAGCTGCTTGGAAGCCTGATGGTGTGTGAAGTTAGTGAGCCAAATGGAGTTGTTCTCCCACAAGAACCACTCGGCTGATCCTTCTTCAATATGCCCTTCACCAACATGCAGTGTTTCCTTGATTGAATTAGCTCTCACACCAATATTTGCGTCTAGAGCCTTTGCATTGAGGGCTATCTGAAAACGGCTGTGGCGCTGAAGTTGCCTGTGAATGTGGAGTTGGTGGCATGTGAAACCCGCAGGTGGAGCATTCGTTTGTTTGGAATGCTCTACCACGTTCATTTCAGTCCTAGCCATACAAAGGGCACTAAGCATAGAGTGTGAAAACTGAGTTTCCTTGAGAGCTGCTTGGAAGCCTGATGGTGTGTGAAGTTAGTGAGCCAAATGGAGTTGTTCTCCCACAAGAACCACTCGGCTGATCCTTCTTCAATATGCCCTTAACCAACATGCAGTGTTTCCTTGATTGAATTAGCTCTCACACCAATATTTGCGTCTAGAGCCTTTGCATTGAGGGCTATCTGAAAACGGCTGTGGCGCTGAAGTTGCCTGTGAATGTGGAGTTGGTGGCATGTGAAACCCGCATGTGGAGCATTCGTTTGTGTGGGATGCTCTACCAGGTTCATTCCTAGATAATGCACTCAAAGGGCACTAAGCATAGAGTGTGAAAACTGAGTTTCCTTGAGAGCTGCTTGGAAGCCTGATGGTGTGTGAAGTTAGTGAGCCAAATGGAGTTGTTCTCCCACAAGAACCACTCGGCTGATCCTTCTTCAATATGCCCTTCACCAACATGCAGTGTTTCCTTGATTGAATTAGCTCTCACACCAATATTTGCGTCTAGAGCCTTTGCATTGAGGGCTATCTGAAAACGGCTGTGGCGCTGAAGTTGCCTGTGAATGTGGAGTTGGTGGCATGTGAAACCCCCATGTGGAGCATTCGTTTGTGTGGGATGCTCTACCATGTTCATTCCTAGATAATGCACTCAAAGGGCACTAAGCATAGAGTGTGAAAACTGAGTTTCCTTGAGAGCTGCTTGGAAGCCTGATGGTGTGTGAAGTTAGTGAGCCAAATGGAGTTGTTCTCCCACAAGAACCACTCGGCTGATCCTTCTTCAATATGCCCTTCACCAACATGCAGTGTTTCCTTGATTGAATTAGCTCTCACACCAATATTTGCGTCTAGAGCCTTTGCATTGAGGGCTATCTGAAAACGGCTGTGGCGCTGAAGTTGCCTGTGAATGTGGAGTTGGTGGCATGTGAAACCCGCATGTGGAGCATTCGTTTGTGTGGGATGCTGACCAAGCTTCATTTCAGTCCTAGGCACACAAAGAGCACTAAGCATAGAGTGTGAAAACTGAGTTTCCTTGAGAGCTGCTTGGAAGCCTGATGGTGTGTGAAGTTAGTGAGCCAAATGGAGTTGTTCTCCCACAAGAACCACTCGGCTGATCCTTCTTCAATATGCCCTTCACCAACATGCAGTGTTTCCTTGATTGAATTAGCTCTCACACCAATATTTGCGTCTAGAGCCTTGGCATTGAGGGCTATCTGAAAACGGCTGTGGCGCTGAAGTTGCCTGTGAATGTGGAGTTGGTGGCATGTGAAACCCACATGTGGAGCATTCGTTTGTGTGGGATGCTGACCAAGCTTCATTTCAGTCCTAGGCACACAAAGAGCACTAAGCATAGAGTGTGAAAACTGAGTTTCCTTGAGAGCTGCTTGCAAGCCTGATGGTGTGTGAAGTTAGTGGCCCAAATGGAGTTGTTCTCCCACAAGAACCACTCGGCTGATCCTTCTTCAATATGCCCTTCACCAACATGCAGTGTTTCCTTGATTGAATTAGCTCTCACACCAATATTTGCGTCTAGAGCCTTTGCATTGAGGGCTATCTGAAAACGGCTGTGGCGCTGAAGTTGCCTGTAAATGTGGAGTTGGTGGCATGTGAAACCCGCATGTGGAGCATTCATTTGTGTGGGATGCTCTACCAGGTTCATTTCAGTCCTAGCCATACAAAGGGCACTAAGCATAGAGTGTGAAAACTGAGTTTCCTTGAGAGCTGCTTGGAAGCCTGATGGTGTGTGAAGTTAGTGAGCCAAATGGAGTTGTTCTCCCACAAGAACCACTCGGCTGATCCTTCTTCAATATGCCCTTCACCAACATGCAGTGTTTCCTTGATTGAATTAGCTCTCACACCAATATTTGCGTCTAGAGCCTTTGCATTGAGGGCTATCTGAAAACGGCTGTGGCGCAGAAATTGCCTGTGAATGTGGAGTTGGTGGCATGTGAAACCCGCATGTGGAGCATTCGTTTGTGTGGGATGCTCTACCAGGTTGATTCCTAGATAATGCACTCAAAGTACACTAAGCATAGAGTGTGAAAACTGAGTTTCCTTGAGAGCTGCTTGGAAGCCTGATGGTGTGTGAAGTTAGTGAGCCAAATGGAGTTGTTCTCCCACAAGAACCACTCGGCTGATCCTTCTTCAATATGCCCTTCACCAACATGCAGTGTTTCCTTGATTGAATTAGCTCTCACACCAATATTTGCGTCTAGAGCCTTTGCATTGAGGGCTATCTGAAAACGGCTGTGGCGCTGAAGTTGCCTGTGAATGTGGAGTTGGTGGCATGTGAAACCCGCATGTGGAGCATTCGTTTGTGTGGGATGCTGACCAAGCTTCATTTCAGTCCTAGGCACACAAAGAGCACTAAGCATAGAGTGTGAAAACTGAGTTTCCTTGAGAGCTGCTTGGAAGCCTGATGGTGTGTGAAGTTAGTGAGCCAAATGGAGTTGTTCTCCCACAAGAACCACTCGGCTGATCCTTCTTCAATATGCCCTTCACCAAATTGCAGTGTTTCCTTGATTGAATTAGCTCTCACACCAATATTTGCGTCTAGAGCCTTTGCATTGAGGGCTATCTGAAAACGGCTGTGGCGCTGAAGTTGCCTGTGAATGTGGAGTTGGTGGCAGGTGAAACCCGCATGTGGAGCATTCGTTTGTGTGGGATGCTCTACCAGGTTCATTCCTAGATAATGCACTCAAAGGGCACTAAGCATAGAGTGTGAAAACTGAGTTTCCTTGAGAGCTGCTTGGAAGCCTGATGGTGTGTGAAGTTAGTGAGCCAAATGGAGTTGTTCTCCCACAAGAACCACTCGGCTGATCCTTCTTCAATATGCCCTTCACCAGCATGCAGTGTTTCCTTGATTGAATTAGCTCTCACACCAATATTTGCGTCTAGAGCCTTTGCATTGAGGGCTATCTGAAAACGGCTGTGGCGCAGAAATTGCCTGTGAATGTGGAGTTGGTGGCATGTTAAACCCGCATGTGGAGCATTCGTTTGTGTGGGATGCTCTACCAGGTTCATTCCTAGATAATGCACTCAAAGGGCACTAAACATAGAGTGTGAAAACTGAGTTTCCTTGAGAGCTGCTTGGAAGCCTGATGGTGTGTGAAGTTCGTGAGCCAAATGGAGTTGTTCTCCCACAAGAACCACTCGGCTGATCCTTCTTCAATATGCCCTTCACCAACATGCAGTGTTTCCTTGATTGAATTAGCTCTCACACCAATATTTGCGTCTAGAGCCTTTGCATTGAGGGCTATCTGAAAACGGCTGTGGCGCTGAAGTTGCCTGTGAATGTGGAGTTGGTGGCATGTGAAACCCGCATGTGGAGCATTCGTTTGTGTGGGATGCTGACCAAGCTTCATTTCAGTCCTAGGCACACAAAGAGCACTAAGCATAGAGTGTGAAAACTGAGTTTCCTTGAGAGCTGCTTGGAAGCCTGATGGTGTGTGAAGTTAGTGAGCCAAATGGAGTTGTTCTCCCACAAGAACCACTCGGCTGATCCTTCTTCAATATGCCCTTCACCAAATTGCAGTGTTTCCTTGATTGAATTAGCTCTCACACCAATATTTGCGTCTAGAGCCTTTGCATTGAGGGCTATCTGAAAACGGCTGTGGCGCTGAAGTTGCCTGTGAATGTGGAGTTGGTGGCATGTGAAACCCGCATGTGGAGCATTCATTTGTGTGGGATGCTGACCAAGCTTCATTTCACTCCTAGGCACACAAAGAGCACTAAGCATAGAGTGTGAAAACTGAGTTTCCTTGAGAGCTGCTTGGAAGCCTGATGGTGTGTGAAGTTAGTGAGCCAAATGGAGTTGTTCTCCCACAAGAACCACTCGGCTGATCCTTCTTCAATATGCCCTTCACCAAATTGCAGTGTTTCCTTGATTGAATTAGCTCTCACACCAATATTTGCGTCTAGAGCCTTTGCATTGAGGGCTATCTGAAAACGGCTGTGGCGCTGAAGTTGCCTGTGAATGTGGAGTTGGTGGCATGTGAAACCCGCATGTGGAGCATTCGTTTGTGTGGGATGCTCTACCAGGTTCATTTCAGTCCTAGCCATACAAAGGGCACTAAGCATAGAGTGTGAAAACTGAGTTTCCTTGAGAGCTGCTTGGAAGCCTGATGGTGTGTGAAGTTAGTGAGCCAAATGGAGTTGTTCTCCCACAAGAACCACTCGGCTGATCCTTCTTCAATATGCCCTTCACCAACATGCAGTGTTTCCGTGATTGAATTAGCTCTCACACCAATATTTGCGTCTAGAGCCTTTGCATTGAGGGCTATCTGAAAACGGCTGTGGCGCAGAAATTGCCTGTGAATGTGGAGTTGGTGGCATGTGAAACCCGCATGTGGAGCATTCGTTTGTGTGGGATGCTCTACCAGGTTCATTTCAGTCCTAGCCATACAAAGGGCACTAAGCATAGAGTGTGAAAACTGAGTTTCCTTGAGAGCTGCTTGGAAGCCTGATGGTGTGTGAAGTTAGTGAGCCAAATGGAGTTGTTCTCCCACAAGAACCACTCGGCTGATCCTTCTTCAATATGCCCTTCACCAACATGCAGTGTTTCCTTGATTGAATTAGCTCTCACACCAATATTTGCGTCTAGAGCCTTTGCATTGAGGGCTATCTGAAAACGGCTGTGGCGCTGAAGTTGCCTGTGAATGTGGAGTTGGTGGCATGTGAAACCCGTATGTGGAGCATTCGTTTGTGTGGGATGCTCTACCAGGTTCATTCCTAGATAATGCACTCAAAGGGCACTAAACATAGAGTGTGAAAACTGAGTTTCCTTGAGAGCTGCTTGGAAGCCTGATGGTGTGTGAAGTTAGTGAGCCAAATGGAGTTGTTCTCCCACAAGAACCACTCGGCTGATCCTTCTTCAATATGCCCTTCACCAACATGCAGTGTTTCCTTGATTGAATTAGCTCTCACACCAATATTTGCGTCTAGAGCCTTTGCATTGAGGGCTATCTGAAAACGGCTGTGGCGCAGAAATTGCCTGTGAATGTGGAGTTGGTGGCATGTGAAAGCCGCATGTGGAGCATTCGTTTGTGTGGGATGCTCTACCAGGTTGATTCCTAGATAATGCACTCAAAGTACACTAAGCATAGAGTGTGAAAACTGAGTTTCCTTGAGAGCTGCTTGGAAGCCTGATGGTGTGTGAAGTTAGTGAGCCAAATGGAGTTGTTCTCCCACAAGAACCACTCGGCTGATCCTTCTTCAATATGCCCTTCACCAAATTGCAGTGTTTCCTTGATTGAATTAGCTCTCACACCAATATTTGCGTCTAGAGCCTTTGCATTGAGGGCTATCTGAAAACGGCTGTGGCGCTGAAGTTGCCTGTGAATGTGGAGTTGGTGGCATGTGAAACCCGCATGTGGAGCATTCGTTTGTGTGGGATGCTGACCAAGCTTCATTTCAGTCCTAGGCACACAAAGAGCACTAAGCATAGAGTGTGAAAACTGAGTTTCCTTGAGAGCTGCTTGGAAGCCTGATGGTGTGTGAAGTTAGTGAGCCAAATGGAGTTGTTCTCCCACAAGAACCACTCGGCTGATCCTTCTTCAATATGCCCTTCACCAAATTGCAGTGTTTCCTTGATTGAATTAGCTCTCACACCAATATTTGCGTCTAGAGCCTTTGCATTGAGGGCTATCTGAAAACGGCTGTGGCGCTGAAGTTGCCTGTGAATGTGGAGTTGGTGGCATGTGAAACCCGCATGTGGAGCATTCGTTTATGTGGGATGCTCTACCAGGTTCATTCCTAGATAATGCACTCAAAGGGCACTAAGCCTAGAGTGTGAAAACTGAGTTTCCTTGAGAGCTGCTTGGAAGCCTGATGGTGTGTGAAGTTAGTGAGCCAAATGGAGTTGTTCTCCCACAAGAACCACTCGGCTGATCCTTCTTCAATATGCCCTTCACCAGCATGCAGTGTTTCCTTGATTTAATTAGCTCTCACACCAATATTTGCGTCTAGAGCCTTTGCATTGAGGGCTATCTGAAAACGGCTGTGGCGCAGAAATTGCCTGTGAATGTGGAGTTGGTGGCATGTGAAACCCGCATGTGGAGCATTCGTTTGTGTGGGATGCTCTACCAGGTTCATTCCTAGATAATGCACTCAAAGGGCACTAAACATAGAGTGTGAAAACTGAGTTTCCTTGAGAGCTGCTTGGAAGCCTGATGGTGTGTGAAGTTAGTGAGCCAAATGGAGTTGTTCTCCCACAAGAACCACTCAGCTGATCCTTCTTCAATATGCCCTTCACCAACATGCAGTGTTTCCTTGATTGAATTAGCTCTCACACCAATATTTGCGTCTAGAGCCTTTGCAAGGAGGGCTATCTGAAAACGGCTGTGGCGCTGAAGTTGCCTGTGAATGTGGAGTTGGTGGCATGTGAAACCCGCATGTGGAGCATTCGTTTGTGTGGGATGCTGACCAAGCTTCATTTCAGTCCTAGGCACACAAAGAGCACTAAGCATAGAGTGTGAAAACTGAGTTTCCTTGAGAGCTGCTTGGAAGCCTGATGGTGTGTGAAGTTAGTGAGCCAAATGGAGTTGTTCTCCCACAAGAACCACTCGGCTGATCCTTCTTCAATATGCCCTTCACCAAATTGCAGTGTTTCCTTGATTGAATTAGCTCTCACACCAATATTTGCGTCTAGAGCCTTTGCATTGAGGGCTATCTGAAAACGGCTGTGGCGCTGAAGTTGCCTGTGAATGTGGAGTTGGTGGCATGTGAAACCCGCATGTGCAGCATTCGTTTGTGTGGGATGCTCTACCAGGTTCATTTCAGTCCTAGCCATACAAAGGGCACTAAGCATAGAGTGTGAAAACTGAGTTTCCTTGAGAGCTGCTTGGAAGCCTGATGGTGTGTGAAGTTAGTGAGCCAAATGGAGTTGTTCTCCCACAAGAACCACTCGGCTGATCCTTCTTCAATATGCCCTTCACCAACATGCAGTGTTTCCTTGATTGAATTAGCTCTCACACCAATATTTGCGTCTAGAGCCTTTGCATTGAGGGCTATCTGAAAACGGCTGTGGCGCAGAAATTGCCTGTGAATGTGGAGTTGGTGGCATGTGAAACCCGCATGTGGAGCATTCGTTTGTGTGGGATGCTCTACCAGGTTCATTTCAGTCCTAGCCATACAAAGGGCACTAAGCATAGAGTGTGAAAACTGAGTTTCCTTGAGAGCTGCTTGGAAGCCTGATGGTGTGTGAAGTTAGTGAGCCAAATGGAGTTGTTCTCCCACAAGAACCACTCGGCTGATCCTTCTTCAATATGCCCTTCACCAACATGCAGTGTTTCCTTGATTGAATTAGCTCTCACACCAATATTTGCGTCTAGAGCCTTTGCATTGAGGGCTATCTGAAAACGGCTGTGGCGCAGAAGTTGCCTGTGAATGTGGAGTTGGTGGCATGTGAAAGCCGCATGTGGAGCATTCGTTTGTGTGGGATGCTCTACCAGGTTGATTCCTAGATAATGCACTCAAAGTACACTAAGCATAGAGTGTGAAAACTGAGTTTCCTTGAGAGCTGCTTGGAAGCCTGATGGTGTGTGAAGTTAGTGAGCCAAATGGAGTTGTTCTCCCACAAGAACCACTCGGCTGATCCTTCTTCAATATGCCCTTCACCAACATGCAGTGTTTCCTTGATTGAATTAGCTCTCACACCAATATTTGCGTCTAGAGCCTTTGCATTGAGGGCTATCTGAAAACGGCTGTGGCGCAGAAATTGCCTGTGAATGTGGAGTTGGTGGCATGTGAAACCCGCATGTGGAGCATTCGTTTGTGTGGGATGCTCTACCAGGTTCATTTCAGTCCTAGCCATACAAAGGGCACTAAGCATAGAGTGTGAAAACTGAGTTTCCTTGAGAGCTGCTTGGAAGCCTGATGGTGTGTGAAGTTAGTGAGCCAAATGGAGTTGTTCTCCCACAAGAACCACTCGGCTGATCCTTCTTCAATATGCCCTTCACCAACATGCAGTGTTTCCTTGATTGAATTAGCTCTCACACCAATATTTGCGTCTAGAGCCTTTGCATTGAGGGCTATCTGAAAACGGCTGTGGCGCTGAAGTTGCCTGTGAATGTGGAGTTGGTGGCATGTGAAACCCGCATGTGGAGCATTCGTTTGTGTGGGATGCTCTACCAGGTTCATTCCTAGATAATGCACTCAAAGGGCACTAAGCATAGAGTGTGAAAACTGAGTTTCCTTGAGAGCTGCTTGGAAGCCTGATGGTGTGTGAAGTTAGTGAGCCAAATGGAGTTGTTCTCCCACAAGAACCACTCGGCTGATCCTTCTTCAATATGCCCTTCACCAACATGCAGTGTTTCCTTGATTGAATTAGCTCTCACACCAATATTTGCGTCTAGAGCCTTTGCATTGAGGGCTATCTGAAAACGGCTGTGGCGCAGAAATTGCCTGTGAATGTGGAGTTGGTGGCATGTGAAAGCCGCATGTGGAGCATTCGTTTGTGTGGGATGCTCTACCAGGTTGATTCCTAGATAATGCACTCAAAGTACACTAAGCATAGAGTGTGAAAACTGAGTTTCCTTGAGAGCTGCTTGGAAGCCTGATGGTGTGTGAAGTTAGTGAGCCAAATGGAGTTGTTCTCCCACAAGAACCACTCGGCTGATCCTTCTTCAATATGCCCTTCACCAACATGCAGTGTTTCCTTGATTGAATTAGCTCTCACACCAATATTTGCGTCTAGAGCCTTTGCATTGAGGGCTATCTGAAAACGGCTGTGGCGCTGAAGTTGCCTGTGAATGTGGAGTTGGTGGCATGTGAAACCCGCATGTGGAGCATTCGTTTGTGTGGGATGCTGACCAAGCTTCATTTCAGTCCTAGGCACACAAAGAGCACTAAGCATAGAGTGTGAAAACTGAGTTTCCTTGAGAGCTGCTTGGAAGCCTGATGGTGTGTGAAGTTAGTGAGCCAAATGGAGTTGTTCTCCCACAAGAACCACTCGGCTGATCCTTCTTCAATATGCCCTTCACCAAATTGCAGTGTTTCCTTGATTGAATTAGCTCTCACACCAATATTTGCGTCTAGAGCCTTTGCATTGAGGGCTATCTGAAAACGGCTGTGGCGCTGAAGTTGCCTGTGAATGTGGAGTTGGTGGCATGTGAAACCCGCATGTGGAGCATTCGTTTGTGTGGGATGCTGACCAAGCTTCATTTCAGTCCTAGGCACACAAAGAGCACTAAGCATAGAGTGTGAAAACTGAGTTTCCTTGAGAGCTGCTTGGAAGCCTGATGGTGTGTGAAGTTAGTGAGCCAAATGGAGTTGTTCTCCCACAAGAACCACTCGGCTGATCCTTCTTCAATATGCCCTTCACCAAATTGCAGTGTTTCCTTGATTGAATTAGCTCTCACACCAATATTTGCGTCTAGAGCCTTTGCATTGAGGGCTATCTGAAAACGGCTGTGGCGCTGAAGTTGCCTGTGAATGTGGAGTTGGTGGCAGGTGAAACCCGCATGTGGAGCATTCGTTTATGTGGGATGCTCTACCAGGTTCATTCCTAGATAATGCACTCAAAGGGCACTAAGCCTAGAGTGTGAAAACTGAGTTTCCTTGAGAGCTGCTTGGAAGCCTGATGGTGTGTGAAGTTAGTGAGCCAAATGGAGTTGTTCTCCCACAAGAACCACTCGGCTGATCCTTCTTCAATATGCCCTTCACCAGCATGCAGTGTTTCCTTGATTTAATTAGCTCTCACACCAATATTTGCGTCTAGAGCCTTTGCATTGAGGGCTATCTGAAAACGGCTGTGGCGCAGAAATTGCCTGTGAATGTGGAGTTGGTGGCATGTGAAACCCCCATGTGGAGCATTCGTTTGTGTGGGATGCTCTACCAGGTTCATTCCTAGATAATGCACTCAAAGGGCACTAAACATAGAGTGTGAAAACTGAGTTTCCTTGAGAGCTGCTTGGAAGCCTGATGGTGTGTGAAGTTAGTGAGCCAAATGGAGTTGTTCTCCCACAAGAACCACTCGGCTGATCCTTCTTCAATATGCCCTTCACCAACATGCAGTGTTTCCTTGATTGAATTAGCTCTCACACCAATATTTGCGTCTAGAGCCTTTGCAAGGAGGGCTATCTGAAAACGGCTGTGGCGCTGAAGTTGCCTGTGAATGTGGAGTTGGTGGCATGTGAAACCCGCATGTGGAGCATTCGTTTGTGTGGGATGCTGACCAAGCTTCATTTCAGTCCTAGGCACACAAAGAGCACTAAGCATAGAGTGTGAAAACTGAGTTTCCTTGAGAGCTGCTTGGAAGCCTGATGGTGTGTGAAGTTAGTGAGCCAAATGGAGTTGTTCTCCCACAAGAACCACTCGGCTGATCCTTCTTCAATATGCCCTTCACCAAATTGCAGTGTTTCCTTGATTGAATTAGCTCTCACACCAATATTTGCGTCTAGAGCCTTTGCATTGAGGGCTATCTGAAAACGGCTGTGGCGCTGAAGTTGCCTGTGAATGTGGAGTTGGTGGCATGTGAAACTCGCATGTGGAGCATTCGTTTGTGTGGGATGCTCTACCAGGTTCATTTCAGTCCTAGCCATACAAAGGGCACTAAGCATAGAGTGTGAAAACTGAGTTTCCTTGAGAGCTGCTTGGAAGCCTGATGGTGTGTGAAGTTAGTGAGCCAAATGGAGTTGTTCTCCCACAAGAACCACTCGGCTGATCCTTCTTCAATATGCCCTTCACCAACATGCAGTGTTTCCTTGATTGAATTAGCTCTCACACCAATATTTGCGTCTAGAGCCTTTGCATTGAGGGCTATCTGAAAACGGCTGTGGCGCTGAAGTTGCCTGTGAATGTGGAGTTGGTGGCATGTGAAACCCGCATGTGGAGCATTCATTTGTGTGGGATGCTGACCAAGCTTCATTTCAGTCCTAGGCACACAAAGAGCACTAAGCATAGAGTGTGAAAACTGAGTTTCCTTGAGAGCTGCTTGGAAGCCTGATGGTGTGTGAAGTTAGTGAGCCAAATGGAGTTGTTCTCCCACAAGAACCACTCGGCTGATCCTTCTTCAATATGCCCTTCACCAAATTGCAGTGTTTCCTTGATTGAATTAGCTCTCACACCAATATTTGCGTCTAGAGCCTTTGCATTGAGGGCTATCTGAAAACGGCTGTGGCGCTGAAGTTGCCTGTGAATGTGGAGTTGGTGGCATGTGAAACCCGCATGTGGAGCATTCGTTTGTGTGGGATGCTCTACCAGGTTCATTTCAGTCCTAGCCATACAAAGGGCACTAAGCATAGAGTGTGAAAACTGAGTTTCCTTGAGAGCTGCTTGGAAGCCTGATGGTGTGTGAAGTTAGTGAGCCAAATGGAGTTGTTCTCCCACAAGAACCACTCGGCTGATCCTTCTTCAATATGCCCTTCACCAACATGCAGTGTTTCCTTGATTGAATTAGCTCTCACACCAATATTTGCGTCTAGAGCCTTTGCATTGAGGGCTATCTGAAAACGGCTGTGGCGCAGAAATTGCCTGTGAATGTGGAGTTGGTGGCATGTGAAACCCGCAGGTGGAGCATTCGTTTGTGTGGGATGCTCTACCAGGTTCATTTCAGTCCTAGCCATACAAAGGGCACTAAGCATAGAGTGTGAAAACTGAGTTTCCTTGAGAGCTGCTTGGAAGCCTGATGGTGTGTGAAGTTAGTGAGCCAAATGGAGTTGTTCTCCCACAAGAACCACTCGGCTGATCCTTCTTCAATATGCCCTTCACCAACATGCAGTGTTTCCTTGATTGAATTAGCTCTCACACCAATATTTGCGTCTAGAGCCTTTGCATTGAGGGCTATCTGAAAACGGCTGTGGCGCTGAAGTTGCCTGTGAATGTGGAGTTGGTGGCATGTGAAACCCGCATGTGGAGCATTCGTTTGTGTGGGATGCTCTACCAGGTTCATTCCTAGATAATGCACTCAAAGGGCACTAAGCATAGAGTGTGAAAACTGAGTTTCCTTGAGAGATGCTTGGAAGCCTGATGGTGTGTGAAGTTAGTGAGCCAAATGGAGTTGTTCTCCCACAAGAACCACTCGGCTGATCCTTCTTCAATATGCCCTTCACCAACATGCAGTGTTTCCTTGATTGAATTAGCTCTCACACCAATATTTGCGTCTAGAGCCTTTGCATTGAGGGCTATCTGAAAACGGCTGTGGCGCAGAAATTGCCTGTGAATGTGGAGTTGGTGGCATGTGAAACCCGCATGTGGAGCATTCGTTTGTGTGGGATGCTCTACCAGGTTCATTCCTAGATAATGCACTCAAAGGGCACTAAGCATAGAGTGTGAAAACTGAGTTTCCTTGAGAGCTGCTTGGAAGCCTGATGGTGTGTGAAGTTAGTGAGCCAAATGGAGTTGTTCTCCCACAAGAACCACTCGGCTGATCCTTCTTCAATATGCCCTTCACCAACATGCAGTGTTTCCTTGATTGAATTAGCTCTCACACCAATATTTGCGTCTAGAGCCTTTGCATTGAGGGCTATCTGAAAACGGCTGTGGCGCTGAAGTTGCCTGTGAATGTGGAGTTGGTGGCATGTGAAACCCGCATGTGCAGCATTCGTTTGTGTGGGATGCTCTACCAGGTTCATTTCAGTCCTAGCCATACAAAGGGCACTAAGCATAGAGTGTGAAAACTGAGTTTCCTTGAGAGCTGCTTGGAAGCCTGATGGTGTGTGAAGTTAGTGAGCCAAATGGAGTTGTTCTCTCACAAGAACCACTCGGCTGATCCTTCTTCAATATGCCCTTCACCAACATGCAGTGTTTCCTTGATTGAATTAGCTCTCACACCAATATTTGCGTCTAGAGCCTTTGCATTGAGGGCTATCTGCAAACGGCTGTGGCGCTGAAGTTGCCTGTGAATGTGGAGTTGGTGGCATGTGAAACCCGCATGTGGAGCATTCGTTTGTGTGGGATGCTCTACCAGGTTCATTCCTAGATAATGCACTCAAAGGGCACTAAACATAGAGTGTGAAAACTGAGTTTCCTTGAGAGCTGCTTGGAAGCCTGATGGTGTGTGAAGTTAGTGAGCCAAATGGAGTTGTTCTCCCACAAGAACCACTCGGCTGATTCTTCTTCAATATGCCCTTCACCAACATGCAGTGTTTCCTTGATTGAATTAGCTCTCACACCAATATTTGCGTCTAGAGCCTTTGCATTGAGGGCTATCTGAAAACGGCTGTGGCGCTGAAGTTACCTGTGAATGTGGAGTTGGTGGCAGGTGAAACCCGCATGTGGAGCATTCGTTTGTGTGGGATGCTCTACCAGGTTCATTCCTAGATAATGCACTCAAAGGGCACTAAGCATAGAGTGTGAAAACTGAGTTTCCTTGAGAGCTGCGTGGAAGCCTGATGGTGTGTGAAGTTAGTGAGCCAAATGGAGTTGTTCTCCCACAAGAACCACTCGGCTGATCCTTCTTCAATATGCCCTTCACCAACATGCAGTGTTTCCTTGATTGAATTAGCTCTCACACCAATATTTGCGTCTAGAGCCTTTGCATTGAGGGCTATCTGAAAACGGCTGTGGCGCAGAAATTGCCTGTGAATGTGGAGTTGGTGGCATGTGAAACCCGCATGTGGAGCATTCGTTTGTGTGGAATGCTCTACCAGGTTCATTCCTAGATAATGCACTCAAAGGGCACTAAGCATAGAGTGTGAAAACTGAGTTTCCTTGAGAGCTGCTTGGAAGCCTGATGGTGTG
This sequence comes from Ochotona princeps, assembly GCF_030435755.1. NCBI lineage: Eukaryota > Metazoa > Chordata > Mammalia > Lagomorpha > Ochotonidae > Ochotona > Ochotona princeps. The sequence goes on along the minus strand of NW_026697151.1, from coordinate 368,706 downwards.
TGAAGTTAGTGAGCCAAATGGAGTTGTTCTCCCACAAGAACCACTCGGCTGATCCTTCTTCAATATGCCCTTCACCAACATGCAGTGTTTCCTTGATTGAATTAGCTCTCACACCAATATTTGCGTCTAGAGCCTTTGCATTGAGGGCTATCTGAAAACGGCTGTGGCGCTGAAGTTGCCTGTGAATGTGGAGTTGGTGGCATGTGAAACCCGCATGTGGAGCATTCGTTTGTGTGGGATGCTCTACCAGGTTCATTTCAGTCCTAGCCATACAAAGGGCGCTAAGCATAGAGTGTGAAAACTGAGTTTCCTTGAGAGCTGCTTGGAAGCCTGATGGTGTGTGAAGTTAGTGAGCCAAATGGAGTTGTTCTCCCACAAGAACCACTCGGCTGATCCTTCTTCAATATGCCCTTCACCAACATGCAGTGTTTCCTTGATTGAATTAGCTCTCACACCGATATTTGCGTCTAGAGCCTTTGCATTGAGGGCTATCTGAAAACGGCTGTGGCGCTGAAGTTGCCTGTGAATGTGGAGTTGGTGGCATGTGAAACCCGCATGTGGAGCATTCATTTGTGTGGGATGCTCTACCAGGTTCATTTCAGTCCTAGCCATACAAATTACACTAAGCCTAGAGTGTGAAAACTGAGTTTCCTTGAGAGCTGCTTGGAAGCCTGATGGTGTGTGAAGTTAGTGAGCCAAATGGAGTTGTTCTCCCACAAGAACCACTCGGCTGATCCTTCTTCAATATGCCCTTCACCAACATGCAGTGTTTCCTTGATTGAATTAGCTCTCACACCAATATTTGCGTCTAGAGCCTTTGCATTGAGGGCTATCTGAAAACGGCTGTGGCGCTGAAGTTGCCTGTGAATGTGGAGTTGGTGGCATGTGAAACCCGCATGTGGAGCATTCGTTTGTGTGGGATGCTCTACCAGGTTCATTCCTAGATAATGCACTCAAAGGGCACTAAGCATAGAGTGTGAAAACTGAGTTTCCTTGAGAGCTGCTTGGAAGCCTGATGGTGTGTGAAGTTAGTGAGCCAAATGGAGTTGTTCTCCCACAAGAACCACTCGGCTGATCCTTCTTCAATATGCCCTTCACCAACATGCAGTGTTTCCTTGATTGAATTAGCTCTCACACCAATATTTGCGTCTAGAGCCTTTGCATTGAGGGCTATCTGAAAACGGCTGTGGCGCTGAAGTTGCCTGTGAATGTGGAGTTGGTGGCATGTGAAACCCGCATGTGGAGCATTCGTTTGTGTGGGATGCTGACCAAGCTTCATTTCAGTCCTAGGCACACAAAGAGCACTAAGCATAGAGTGTGAAAACTGAGTTTCCTTGAGAGCTGCTTGGAAGCCTGATGGTGTGCGAAGTTAGTGAGCCAAATGGAGTTGTTCTCCCACAAGAACCACTCGGCTGATCCTTCTTCAATATGCCCTTCACCAACATGCAGTGTTTCCTTGATTGAATTAGCTCTCACACCAATATTTGCGTCTAGAGCCTTTGCATTGAGGGCTATCTGAAAACGGCTGTGGCGCTGAAGTTGCCTGTGAATGTGGAGTTGGTGGCATGTGAAACCCGCATGTGGAGCATTCGTTTGTGTGGGATGCTCTACCAGGTTCATTTCACTCCTAGCCATACAAAGGGCACTAAGCATAGAGTGTGAAAACTGAGTTTCCTTGAGAGCTGCTTGGAAGCCTGATGGTGTGTGAAGTTAGTGAGCCAAATGGAGTTGTTCTCCCATAAGAACCACTCGGCTGATCCTTCTTCAATATGCCCTTCACCAACATGCAGTGTTTCCTTGATTGAATTAGCTCTCACACCAATATTTGCGTCTAGAGCCTTTGCATTGAGGGCTATCTGAAAACGGCTGTGGCGCTGAAGTTGCCTGTGAATGTGGAGTTGGTGGCATGTGAAACCCGCATGTGGAGCATTCGTTTGTGTGGGATGCTCTACCAGGTTCATTCCTAGATAATGCACTCAAAGGGCACTAAGCATAGAGTGTGAAAACTGAGTTTCCTTGAGAGCTGCTTGGAAGCCTGATGGTGTGTGAAGTTAGTGAGCCAAATGGAGTTGTTCTCCCACAAGAACCACTCGGCTGATCCTTCTTCAATATGCCCTTCACCAACATGCAGTGTTTCCTTGATTGAATTAGCTCTCACACCAATATTTGCGTCTAGAGCCTTTGCATTGAGGGCTATCTGAAAACGGCTGTGGCGCTGAAGTTGCCTGTGAATGTGGAGTTGGTGGCATGTGAAACCCGCATGTGGAGCATTCGTTTATGTGGGATGCTGAACAAGCATGATTTCAGTCCTAGGAACTCAAAGGGCACTAAGCATAGAGTGTGCAAACTGAGTTTCCTTGAGAGCTGCTTGGAAGCCTGATGGTGTGTGAAGTTAGTGAGCCAAATGGAGTTGTTCTCCCACAAGAACCACTCGGCTGATCCTTCTTCAATATGCCCCTCACCAACATGCAGTGTTTCCTTGATTGAATTAGCTCTCACACCAATATTTGCGTCTAGAGCCTTTGCATGGAGGGCTATCTGAAAAAGGCTGTGGCGCTGAAGTTGCCTGTGAATGTGGAGTTGGTGGCATGTGAAACCCGCATGTGGAGCATTCGTTTGTGTGGAATGCTCTACCAGGTTCATTCCTAGATAATGCACTCAAAGGGCACTAAGCATAGAGTGTGAAAACTGAGTTTCCTTGAGAGCTGCTTGGAAGCCTGATGGTGTGTGAAGTTAGTGAGCCAAATGGAGTTGTTCTCCCACAAGAACCACTCGGCTGATCCTTCTTCAATATGCCCTTCACCAACATGCAGTGTTTCCTTGATTGAATTAGCTCTCACACCAATATTTGCGTCTAGAGCCTTTGCATTGAGGGCTATCTGAAAACGGCTGTGGCGCTGAAGTTGCCTGTGAATGTGGAGTTGGTGGCATGTGAAACCCGCATGTGGAGCATTCGTTTGTGTGGGATGCTGACCAAGCTTCATTTCAGTCCTAGGCACACAAAGAGCACTAAGCATAGAGTGTGAAAACTGAGTTTCCTTGAGAGCTGCTTGGAAGCCTGATGGTGTGTGAAGTTAGTGAGCCAAATGGAGTTGTTCTCCCACAAGAACCACTCGGCTGATCCTTCTTCAATATGCCCTTCACCAACATGCAGTGTTTCCTTGATTGAATTAGCTCTCACACCAATATTTGCGTCTAGAGCCTTTGCATTGAGGGCTATCTGAAAACGGCTGTGGCGCTGAAGTTGCCTGTGAATGTGGAGTTGGTGGCATGTGAAACCCGCATGTGGAGCATTCATTTGTGTGGGATGCTCTACCAGGTTCATTTCAGTCCTAGCCATACAAATTACACTAAGCCTAGAGTGTGAAAACTGAGTTTCCTTGAGAGCTGCTTGGAAGCCTGATGGTGTGTGAAGTTAGTGAGCCAAATGGAGTTGTTCTCCCACAAGAACCACTCGGCTGATCCTTCTTCAATATGCCCTTCACCAACATGCAGTGTTTCCTTGATTGAATTAGCTCTCACACCAATATTTGCGTCTAGAGCCTTTGCATTGAGGGCTATCTGAAAACGGCTGTGGCGCTGAAGTTGCCTGTGAATGTGGAGTTGGTGGCATGTGAAACCCGCATGTGGAGCATTCGTTTGTGTGGGATGCTCTACCAGGTTCATTCCTAGATAATGCACTCAAAGGGCACTAAGCATAGAGTGTGAAAACTGAGTTTCCTTGAGAGCTGCTTGGAAGCCTGATGGTGTGTGAAGTTAGTGAGCCAAATGGAGTTGTTCTCCCACAAGAACCACTCGGCTGATCCTTCTTCAATATGCCCTTCACCAACATGCAGTGTTTCCTTGATTGAATTAGCTCTCACACCAATATTTGCGTCTAGAGCCTTTGCATTGAGGGCTATCTGAAAACGGCTGTGGCGCTGAAGTTGCCTGTGAATGTGGAGTTGGTGGCATGTGAAACCCGCATGTGGAGCATTCGTTTGTGTGGGATGCTGACCAAGCTTCATTTCAGTCCTAGGCACACAAAGAGCACTAAGCATAAAGTGTGAAAACTGAGTTTCCTTGAGAGCTGCTTGGAAGCCTGATGGTGTGTGAAGTTAGTGAGCCAAATGGAGTTGTTCTCCCACAAGAACCACTCGGCTGATCCTTCTTCAATATGCCCTTCACCAACATGCAGTGTTTCCTTGATTGAATTAGCTCTCACACCAATATTTGCGTCTAGAGCCTTTGCATTGAGGGCTATCTGAAAACGGCTGTGGCGCTGAAGTTGCCTGTGAATGTGGAGTTGGTGGCATGTGAAACCCGCATGTGGAGCATTCATTTGTGTGGGATGCTCTACCAGGTTCATTTCAGTCCTAGCCATACAAATTACACTAAGCCTAGAGTGTGAAAACTGAGTTTCCTTGAGAGCTGCTTGGAAGCCTGATGGTGTGTGAAGTTAGTGAGCCAAATGGAGTTGTTCTCCCACAAGAACCACTCGGCTGATCCTTCTTCAATATGCCCTTCACCAACATGCAGTGTTTCCTTGATTGAATTAGCTCTCACACCAATATTTGCGTCTAGAGCCTTTGCATTGAGGGCTATCTGAAAACGGCTGTGGCGCTGAAGTTGCCTGTGAATGTGGAGTTGGTGGCATGTGAAACCCGCATGTGGAGCATTCGTTTGTGTGGGATGCTCTACCAGGTTCATTCCTAGATAATGCACTCAAAGGGCACTAAGCATAGAGTGTGAAAACTGAGTTTCCTTGAGAGCTGCTTGGAAGCCTGATGGTGTGTGAAGTTAGTGAGCCAAATGGAGTTGTTCTCCCACAAGAACCACTCGGCTGATCCTTCTTCAATATGCCCTTCACCAACATGCAGTGTTTCCTTGATTGAATTAGCTCTCACACCAATATTTGCGTCTAGAGCCTTTGCATTGAGGGCTATCTGAAAACGGCTGTGGCGCTGAAGTTGCCTGTGAATGTGGAGTTGGTGGCATGTGAAACCCGCATGTGGAGCTTTCGTTTGTGTGGGATGCTGACCAAGCTTCATTTCAGTCCTAGGCACACAAAGAGCACTAAGCATAAAGTGTGAAAACTGAGTTTCCTTGAGAGCTGCTTGGAAGCCTGATGGTGTGCGAAGTTAGTGAGCCAAATGGAGTTGTTCTCCCACAAGAACCACTCGGCTGATCCTTCTTCAATATGCCCTTCACCAACATGCAGTGTTTCCTTGATTGAATTAGCTCTCACACCAATATTTGCGTCTAGAGCCTTTGCATTGAGGGCTATCTGAAAACGGCTGTGGCGCTGAAGTTGCCTGTGAATGTGGAGTTGGTGGCATGTGAAACCCGCATGTGGAGCATTCGTTTGTGTGGGATGCTCTACCAGGTTCATTTCACTCCTAGCCATACAAAGGGCACTAAGCATAGAGTGTGAAAACTGAGTTTCCTTGAGAGCTGCTTGGAAGCCTGATGGTGTGTGAAGTTAGTGAGCCAAATGGAGTTGTTCTCCCATAAGAACCACTCGGCTGATCCTTCTTCAATATGCCCTTCACCAACATGCAGTGTTTCCTTGATTGAATTAGCTCTCACACCAATATTTGCGTCTAGAGCCTTTGCATTGAGGGCTATCTGAAAACGGCTGTGGCGCTGAAGTTGCCTGTGAATGTGGAGTTGGTGGCATGTGAAACCCGCATGTGGAGCATTCGTTTGTGTGGGATGCTCTACCAGGTTCATTCCTAGATAATGCACTCAAAGGGCACTAAGCATAGAGTGTGAAAACTGAGTTTCCTTGAGAGCTGCTTGGAAGCCTGATGGTGTGTGAAGTTAGTGAGCCAAATGGAGTTGTTCTCCCACAAGAACCACTCGGCTGATCCTTCTTCAATATGCCCTTCACCAACATGCAGTGTTTCCTTGATTGAATTAGCTCTCACACCGATATTTGCGTCTAGAGCCTTTGCATTGAGGGCTATCTGAAAACGGCTGTGGCGCTGAAGTTGCCTGTGAATGTGGAGTTGGTGGCATGTGAAACCCGCATGTGGAGCATTCGTTTGTGTGGGATGCTGAACAAGCATCATTTCAGTCCTAGGAACTCAAAGGGCACTAAGCATAGAGTGTGCAAACTGAGTTTCCTTGAGAGCTGCTTGGAAGCCTGATGGTGTGTGAAGTTAGTGAGCCAAATGGAGTTGTTCTCCCACAAGAACCACTCGGCTGATCCTTCTTCAATATGCCCTTCACCAACATGCAGTGTTTCCTTGATTGAATTAGCTCTCACACCAATATTTGCGTCTAGAGCCTTTGCATTGAGGGCTATCTGAAAACGGCTGTGGCGCTGAAGTTGCCTGTGAATGTGGAGTTGGTGGCATGTGAAACCCGCATGTGGAGCATTCGTTTGTGTGGGATGCTCTACCAGGTTCATTCCTAGATAATGCACTCAAAGGGCACTAAGCATAGAGTGTGAAAACTGAGTTTCCTTGAGAGCTGCTTGGAAGCCTGATGGTGTGTGAAGTTAGTGAGCCAAATGGAGTTGTTCTCCCACAAGAACCACTCGGCTGATCCTTCTTCAATATGCCCTTCACCAACATGCAGTGTTTCCTTGATTGAATTAGCTCTCACACCAATATTTGCGTCTAGAGCCTTTGCATTGAGGGCTATCTGAAAACGGCTGTGGCGCTGAAGTTGCCTGTGAATGTGGAGTTGGTGGCATGTGAAACCCGCATGTGGAGCATTCGTTTGTGTGGGATGCTCTACCAGGTTCATTCCTAGATAATGCACTCAAAGGGCACTAAGCATAGAGTGTGAAAACTGAGTTTCCTTGAGAGCTGCTTGGAAGCCTGATGGTGTGTGAAGTTAGTGAGCCAAATGGAGTTGTTCTCCCACAAGAACCACTCGGCTGATCCTTCTTCAATATGCCCTTCACCAACATGCAGTGTTTCCTTGATTGAATTAGCTCTCACACCAATATTTGCGTCTAGAGCCTTTGCATTGAGGGCTATCTGAAAACGGCTGTGGCGCTGAAGTTGCCTGTGAATGTGGAGTTGGTGGCATGTGAAACCCGCATGTGGAGCATTCGTTTGTGTGGGATGCTGACCAAGCTTCATTTCAGTCCTAGGCACACAAAGAGCACTAAGCATAAAGTGTGAAAACTGAGTTTCCTTGAGAGCTGCTTGGAAGCCTGATGGTGTGTGAAGTTAGTGAGCCAAATGGAGTTGTTCTCCCACAAGAACCACTCGGCTGATCCTTCTTCAATATGCCCTTCACCAACATGCAGTGTTTCCTTGATTGAATTAGCTCTCACACCAATATTTGCGTCTAGAGCCTTTGCATTGAGGGCTATCTGAAAACGGCTGTGGCGCTGAAGTTGCCTGTGAATGTGGAGTTGGTGGCATGTGAAACCCGCATGTGGAGCATTCATTTGTGTGGGATGCTCTACCAGGTTCATTTCAGTCCTAGCCATACAAATTACACTAAGCCTAGAGTGTGAAAACTGAGTTTCCTTGAGAGCTGCTTGGAAGCCTGATGGTGTGTGAAGTTAGTGAGCCAAATGGAGTTGTTCTCCCACAAGAACCACTCGGCTGATCCTTCTTCAATATGCCCTTCACCAACATGCAGTGTTTCCTTGATTGAATTAGCTCTCACACCAATATTTGCGTCTAGAGCCTTTGCATTGAGGGCTATCTGAAAACGGCTGTGGCGCTGAAGTTGCCTGTGAATGTGGAGTTGGTGGCATGTGAAACCCGCATGTGGAGCATTCGTTTGTGTGGGATGCTCTACCAGGTTCATTCCTAGATAATGCACTCAAAGGGCACTAAGCATAGAGTGTGAAAACTGAGTTTCCTTGAGAGCTGCTTGGAAGCCTGATGGTGTGTGAAGTTAGTGAGCCAAATGGAGTTGTTCTCCCACAAGAACCACTCGGCTGATCCTTCTTCAATATGCCCTTCACCAACATGCAGTGTTTCCTTGATTGAATTAGCTCTCACACCAATATTTGCGTCTAGAGCCTTTGCATTGAGGGCTATCTGAAAACGGCTGTGGCGCTGAAGTTGCCTGTGAATGTGGAGTTGGTGGCATGTGAAACCCGCATGTGGAGCTTTCGTTTGTGTGGGATGCTGACCAAGCTTCATTTCAGTCCTAGGCACACAAAGAGCACTAAGCATAAAGTGTGAAAACTGAGTTTCCTTGAGAGCTGCTTGGAAGCCTGATGGTGTGCGAAGTTAGTGAGCCAAATGGAGTTGTTCTCCCACAAGAACCACTCGGCTGATCCTTCTTCAATATGCCCTTCACCAACATGCAGTGTTTCCTTGATTGAATTAGCTCTCACACCAATATTTGCGTCTAGAGCCTTTGCATTGAGGGCTATCTGAAAACGGCTGTGGCGCTGAAGTTGCCTGTGAATGTGGAGTTGGTGGCATGTGAAACCCGCATGTGGAGCATTCGTTTGTGTGGGATGCTCTACCAGGTTCATTTCACTCCTAGCCATACAAAGGGCACTAAGCATAGAGTGTGAAAACTGAGTTTCCTTGAGAGCTGCTTGGAAGCCTGATGGTGTGTGAAGTTAGTGAGCCAAATGGAGTTGTTCTCCCATAAGAACCACTCGGCTGATCCTTCTTCAATATGCCCTTCACCAACATGCAGTGTTTCCTTGATTGAATTAGCTCTCACACCAATATTTGCGTCTAGAGCCTTTGCATTGAGGGCTATCTGAAAACGGCTGTGGCGCTGAAGTTGCCTGTGAATGTGGAGTTGGTGGCATGTGAAACCCGCATGTGGAGCATTCGTTTGTGTGGGATGCTCTACCAGGTTCATTCCTAGATAATGCACTCAAAGGGCACTAAGCATAGAGTGTGAAAACTGAGTTTCCTTGAGAGCTGCTTGGAAGCCTGATGGTGTGTGAAGTTAGTGAGCCAAATGGAGTTGTTCTCCCACAAGAACCACTCGGCTGATCCTTCTTCAATATGCCCTTCACCAACATGCAGTGTTTCCTTGATTGAATTAGCTCTCACACCGATATTTGCGTCTAGAGCCTTTGCATTGAGGGCTATCTGAAAACGGCTGTGGCGCTGAAGTTGCCTGTGAATGTGGAGTTGGTGGCATGTGAAACCCGCATGTGGAGCATTCATTTGTGTGGGATGCTCTACCAGGTTCATTTCAGTCCTAGCCATACAAATTACACTAAGCCTAGAGTGTGAAAACTGAGTTTCCTTGAGAGCTGCTTGGAAGCCTGATGGTGTGTGAAGTTAGTGAGCCAAATGGAGTTGTTCTCCCACAAGAACCACTCGGCTGATCCTTCTTCAATATGCCCTTCACCAACATGCAGTGTTTCCTTGATTGAATTAGCTCTCACACCAATATTTGCGTCTAGAGCCTTTGCATTGAGGGCTATCTGAAAACGGCTGTGGCGCTGAAGTTGCCTGTGAATGTGGAGTTGGTGGCATGTGAAACCCGCATGTGGAGCATTCGTTTGTGTGGGATGCTCTACCAGGTTCATTCCTAGATAATGCACTCAAAGGGCACTAAGCATAGAGTGTGAAAACTGAGTTTCCTTGAGAGCTGCTTGGAAGCCTGATGGTGTGTGAAGTTAGTGAGCCAAATGGAGTTGTTCTCCCACAAGAACCACTCGGCTGATCCTTCTTCAATATGCCCTTCACCAACATGCAGTGTTTCCTTGATTGAATTAGCTCTCACACCAATATTTGCGTCTAGAGCCTTTGCATTGAGGGCTATCTGAAAACGGCTGTGGCGCTGAAGTTGCCTGTGAATGTGGAGTTGGTGGCATGTGAAACCCGCATGTGGAGCATTCGTTTGTGTGGGATGCTCTACCAGGTTCATTCCTAGATAATGCACTCAAAGGGCACTAAGCATAGAGTGTGAAAACTGAGTTTCCTTGAGAGCTGCTTGGAAGCCTGATGGTGTGTGAAGTTAGTGAGCCAAATGGAGTTGTTCTCCCACAAGAACCACTCGGCTGATCCTTCTTCAATATGCCCTTCACCAACATGCAGTGTTTCCTTGATTGAATTAGCTCTCACACCAATATTTGCGTCTAGAGCCTTTGCATTGAGGGCTATCTGAAAACGGCTGTGGCGCTGAAGTTGCCTGTGAATGTGGAGTTGGTGGCATGTGAAACCCGCATGTGGAGCATTCGTTTGTGTGGGATGCTGACCAAGCTTCATTTCAGTCCTAGGCACACAAAGAGCACTAAGCATAAAGTGTGAAAACTGAGTTTCCTTGAGAGCTGCTTGGAAGCCTGATGGTGTGTGAAGTTAGTGAGCCAAATGGAGTTGTTCTCCCACAAGAACCACTCGGCTGATCCTTCTTCAATATGCCCTTCACCAACATGCAGTGTTTCCTTGATTGAATTAGCTCTCACACCAATATTTGCGTCTAGAGCCTTTGCATTGAGGGCTATCTGAAAACGGCTGTGGCGCTGAAGTTGCCTGTGAATGTGGAGTTGGTGGCATGTGAAACCCGCATGTGGAGCATTCATTTGTGTGGGATGCTCTACCAGGTTCATTTCAGTCCTAGCCATACAAATTACACTAAGCCTAGAGTGTGAAAACTGAGTTTCCTTGAGAGCTGCTTGGAAGCCTGATGGTGTGTGAAGTTAGTGAGCCAAATGGAGTTGTTCTCCCACAAGAACCACTCGGCTGATCCTTCTTCAATATGCCCTTCACCAACATGCAGTGTTTCCTTGATTGAATTAGCTCTCACACCAATATTTGCGTCTAGAGCCTTTGCATTGAGGGCTATCTGAAAACGGCTGTGGCGCTGAAGTTGCCTGTGAATGTGGAGTTGGTGGCATGTGAAACCCGCATGTGGAGCATTCGTTTGTGTGGGATGCTCTACCAGGTTCATTCCTAGATAATGCACTCAAAGGGCACTAAGCATAGAGTGTGAAAACTGAGTTTCCTTGAGAGCTGCTTGGAAGCCTGATGGTGTGTGAAGTTAGTGAGCCAAATGGAGTTGTTCTCCCACAAGAACCACTCGGCTGATCCTTCTTCAATATGCCCTTCACCAACATGCAGTGTTTCCTTGATTGAATTAGCTCTCACACCAATATTTGCGTCTAGAGCCTTTGCATTGAGGGCTATCTGAAAACGGCTGTGGCGCTGAAGTTGCCTGTGAATGTGGAGTTGGTGGCATGTGAAACCCGCATGTGGAGCTTTCGTTTGTGTGGGATGCTGACCAAGCTTCATTTCAGTCCTAGGCACACAAAGAGCACTAAGCATAAAGTGTGAAAACTGAGTTTCCTTGAGAGCTGCTTGGAAGCCTGATGGTGTGCGAAGTTAGTGAGCCAAATGGAGTTGTTCTCCCACAAGAACCACTCGGCTGATCCTTCTTCAATATGCCCTTCACCAACATGCAGTGTTTCCTTGATTGAATTAGCTCTCACACCAATATTTGCGTCTAGAGCCTTTGCATTGAGGGCTATCTGAAAACGGCTGTGGCGCTGAAGTTGCCTGTGAATGTGGAGTTGGTGGCATGTGAAACCCGCATGTGGAGCATTCGTTTGTGTGGGATGCTCTACCAGGTTCATTTCACTCCTAGCCATACAAAGGGCACTAAGCATAGAGTGTGAAAACTGAGTTTCCTTGAGAGCTGCTTGGAAGCCTGATGGTGTGTGAAGTTAGTGAGCCAAATGGAGTTGTTCTCCCATAAGAACCACTCGGCTGATCCTTCTTCAATATGCCCTTCACCAACATGCAGTGTTTCCTTGATTGAATTAGCTCTCACACCAATATTTGCGTCTAGAGCCTTTGCATTGAGGGCTATCTGAAAACGGCTGTGGCGCTGAAGTTGCCTGTGAATGTGGAGTTGGTGGCATGTGAAACCCGCATGTGGAGCATTCGTTTGTGTGGGATGCTCTACCAGGTTCATTCCTAGATAATGCACTCAAAGGGCACTAAGCATAGAGTGTGAAAACTGAGTTTCCTTGAGAGCTGCTTGGAAGCCTGATGGTGTGTGAAGTTAGTGAGCCAAATGGAGTTGTTCTCCCACAAGAACCACTCGGCTGATCCTTCTTCAATATGCCCTTCACCAACATGCAGTGTTTCCTTGATTGAATTAGCTCTCACACCGATATTTGCGTCTAGAGCCTTTGCATTGAGGGCTATCTGAAAACGGCTGTGGCGCTGAAGTTGCCTGTGAATGTGGAGTTGGTGGCATGTGAAACCCGCATGTGGAGCATTCATTTGTGTGGGATGCTCTACCAGGTTCATTTCAGTCCTAGCCATACAAATTACACTAAGCCTAGAGTGTGAAAACTGAGTTTCCTTGAGAGCTGCTTGGAAGCCTGATGGTGTGTGAAGTTAGTGAGCCAAATGGAGTTGTTCTCCCACAAGAACCACTCGGCTGATCCTTCTTCAATATGCCCTTCACCAACATGCAGTGTTTCCTTGATTGAATTAGCTCTCACACCAATATTTGCGTCTAGAGCCTTTGCATTGAGGGCTATCTGAAAACGGCTGTGGCGCTGAAGTTGCCTGTGAATGTGGAGTTGGTGGCATGTGAAACCCGCATGTGGAGCATTCGTTTGTGTGGGATGCTCTACCAGGTTCATTCCTAGATAATGCACTCAAAGGGCACTAAGCATAGAGTGTGAAAACTGAGTTTCCTTGAGAGCTGCTTGGAAGCCTGATGGTGTGTGAAGTTAGTGAGCCAAATGGAGTTGTTCTCCCACAAGAACCACTCGGCTGATCCTTCTTCAATATGCCCTTCACCAACATGCAGTGTTTCCTTGATTGAATTAGCTCTCACACCAATATTTGCGTCTAGAGCCTTTGCATTGAGGGCTATCTGAAAACGGCTGTGGCGCTGAAGTTGCCTGTGAATGTGGAGTTGGTGGCATGTGAAACCCGCATGTGGAGCATTCGTTTGTGTGGGATGCTCTACCAGGTTCATTCCTAGATAATGCACTCAAAGGGCACTAAGCATAGAGTGTGAAAACTGAGTTTCCTTGAGAGCTGCTTGGAAGCCTGATGGTGTGTGAAGTTAGTGAGCCAAATGGAGTTGTTCTCCCACAAGAACCACTCGGCTGATCCTTCTTCAATATGCCCTTCACCAACATGCAGTGTTTCCTTGATTGAATTAGCTCTCACACCAATATTTGCGTCTAGAGCCTTTGCATTGAGGGCTATCTGAAAACGGCTGTGGCGCTGAAGTTGCCTGTGAATGTGGAGTTGGTGGCATGTGAAACCCGCATGTGGAGCATTCGTTTGTGTGGGATGCTGACCAAGCATCATTTCAGTCCTAGGAACTCAAAGGGCACTAAGCATAGAGTGTGAAAACTGAGTTTCCTTGAGAGCTGCTTGGAAGCCTGATGGTGTGTGAAGTTAGTGAGCCAAATGGAGTTGTTCTCCCACAAGAACCACTCGGCTGATCCTTCTTCAATATGCCCTTCACCAACATGCAGTGTTTCCTTGATTGAATTAGCTCTCACACCAATATTTGCGTCTAGAGCCTTTGCATTGAGGGCTATCTGAAAACGGCTGTGGCGCTGAAGTTGCCTGTGAATGTGGAGTTGGTGGCATGTGAAACCCGCATGTGGAGCATTCGTTTGTGTGGGATGCTCTACCAGGTTCATTCCTAGATAATGCACTCAAAGGGCACTAATCATAGAGTGTGAAAACTGAGTTTCCTTGAGAGCTGCTTGGAAGCCTGATGGTGTGTGAAGTTAGTGAGCCAAATGGAGTTGTTCTCCCACAAGAACCACTCGGCTGATCCTTATTCAATATGCCCTTCACCAACATGCAGTGTTTCCTTGATTGAATTAGCTCTCACACCAATATTTGCGTCTAGAGCCTTTGCATTGAGGGCTATCTGAAAATGGCTGTTTCGCTGAAGTTGCCTGTGAATGTGGAGTTGGTGGCATGTGAAACCCGCATGTGGAGCATTCGTTTGTGTGGGATGCTCTACCTGGTTCATTTCAGTCCTAGCCATACAAAGGGCACTAAGCATAGAGTGTGAAAACTGAGTTTCCTTGAGAGCTGCTTGGAAGCCTGATGGTGTGTGAAGTTAGTGAGCCAAATGGAGTTGTTCTCCCACAAGAACCACTCGGCTGATCCTTCTTCAATATGCCCTTCACCAACATGCAGTGTTTCCTTGATTGAATTAGCTCTCACACCAATATTTGAGTCTAGAGCCTTTGCATTGAGGGCTATCTGAAAACGGCTGTGGCGCTGAAGTTGCCTGTGAATGTGGAGTTGGTGGCATGTGAAACCCGCATGTGGAGCATTCGTTTGTGTGGGATGCTGACCAAGCATCATTTCAGTCCTAGGAACTCAAAGGGCACTAAGCATAGAGTGTGAAAACTGAGTTTCCTTGAGAGCTGCTTGGAAGCCTGATGGTGTGTGAAGTTAGTGAGCCAAATGGAGTTGTTCTCCCACAAGAACCACTCGGCTGATCCTTCTTCAATATGCCCTTCACCAACATGCAGTGTTTCCTTGATTGAATTAGCTCTCACACCAATATTTGCGTCTAGAGCCTTTGCATTGAGGGCTATCTGAAAACGGCTGTGGCGCTGAAGTTGCCTGTGAATGTGGAGTTGGTGGCATGTGAAACCCGCATGTGGAGCATTCGTTTGTGTGGGATGCTCTACCAGGTTCATTCCTAGATAATGCACTCAAAGGGCACTAATCATAGAGTGTGAAAACTGAGTTTCCTTGAGAGCTGCTTGGAAGCCTGATGGTGTGTGAAGTTAGTGAGCCAAATGGAGTTGTTCTCCCACAAGAACCACTCGGCTGATCCTTATTCAATATGCCCTTCACCAACATGCAGTGTTTCCTTGATTGAATTAGCTCTCACACCAATATTTGCGTCTAGAGCCTTTGCATTGAGGGCTATCTGAAAAATGGCTGTTTCGCTGAAGTTGCCTGTGAATGTGGAGTTGGTGGCATGTGAAACCCGCATGTGGAGCATTCGTTTGTGTGGGATGCTCTACCTGGTTCATTTCAGTCCTAGCCATACAAAGGGCACTAAGCATAGAGTGTGAAAACTGAGTTTCCTTGAGAGCTGCTTGGAAGCCTGATGGTGTGTGAAGTTAGTGAGCCAAATGGAGTTGTTCTCCCACAAGAACCACTCGGCTGATCCTTCTTCAATATGCCCTTCACCAACATGCAGTGTTTCCTTGATTGAATTAGCTCTCACACCAATATTTGAGTCTAGAGCCTTTGCATTGAGGGCTATCTGCAAACGGCTGTGGCGCTGAATTTGCCTGTGAATGTGGAGTTGGTGGCATGTGAAACCCGCATGTGGAGCATTCGTTTGTGTGGGATGCTGACCAAGCATCATTTCAGTCCTAGGAACTCAAAGGGCACTAAGCATAGAGTGTGCAAACTGAGTTTCCTTGAGAGCTGCTTGGAAGCCTGATGGTGTGTGAAGTTAGTGAGCCAAATGGAGTTGTTCTCCCACAAGAACCACTCGGCTGATCCTTCTTCAATATGCCCCTCACCAACATGCAGTGTTTCCTTGATTGAATTAGCTCTCACACCAATATTTGCGTCTAGAGCCTTTGCATGGAGGGCTATCTGAAAAAGGCTGTGGCGCTGAAGTTGCCTGTGAATGTGGAGTTGGTGGCATGTGAAACCCGCATGTGGAGCATTCGTTTGTGTGGGATGCTCTACCAGGTTCATTCCTAGATAATGCACTCAAAGGGCACTAAGCATAGAGTGTGAAAACTGAGTTTCCTTGAGAGCTGCTTGGAAGCCTGATGGTGTGTGAAGTTAGTGAGCCAAATGGAGTTGTTCTCCCACAAGAACCACTCGGCTGATCCTTCTTCAATTTGCCCTTCACCAACATGCAGTGTTTCCTTGATTGAATTAGCTCTCACACCAATATTTGCGTCTAGAGCCTTTGCATTGAGGGCTATCTGAAAATGGCTGTGGCGCTGAAGTTGCCTGTGAATGTGGAGTTGGTGGCATGTGAAACCCGCATGTGGAGCATTCGTTTGTGTGGGATGCTCTACCAGGTTCATTTCACTCCTAGCCATACAAAGGGCACTAAGCATAGAGTGTGAAAACTGAGTTTCCTTGAGAGCTGCTTGGAAGCCTGATGGTGTGTGAAGTTAGTGAGCCAAATGGAGTTGTTCTCCCACAAGAACCACTCGGCTGATCCTTCTTCAATATGCCCTTCACCAACATGCAGTGTTTCCTTGATTGAATTAGCTCTCACACCAATATTTGAGTCTAGAGCCTTTGCATTGAGGGCTATCTGAAAACGGCTGTGGCGCTGAAGTTGCCTGTGAATGTGGAGTTGGTGGCATGTGAAACCCGCATGTGGAGCATTCGTTTGTGTGGGATGCTCTACCTGGTTCATTTCAGTCCTAGCCATACAAAGGGCACTAAGCATAGAGTGTGAAAACTGAGTTTCCTTGAGAGCTGCTTGGAAGCCTGATGGTGTGTGAAGTTAGTGAGCCAAATGGAGTTGTTCTCCCACAAGAACCACTCGGCTGATCCTTCTTCAATATGCCCTTCACCAACATGCAGTGTTTCCTTGATTGAATTAGCTCTCACACCAATATTTGAGTCTAGAGCCTTTGCATTGAGGGCTATCTGAAAACGGCTGTGGCGCTGAAGTTGCCTGTGAATGTGGAGTTGGTGGCATGTGAAACCCGCATGTGGAGCATTCGTTTGTGTGGGATGCTCTACCAGGTTCATTCCTAGATAATGCACTCAAAGTACACTAAGCATAGAGTGTGAAAACTGAATTTCCTTGAGAGCTGCTTGGAAGCCTGATGGTGTGTGAAGTTAGTGTGCCAAATGGAGTTGTTCTCCCACAAGAACCACTCGGCTGATCCTTCTTCAATATGCCCTTCACCAACATGCAGTGTTTCCTTGATTGAATTAGCTCTCACACCGATATTTGCGTCTAGAGCCTTTGCATTGAGGGCTATCTGAAAACGGCTGTGGCGCTGAAGTTGCCTGTGAATGTGGAGTTGGTGGCATGTGAAACCCGCATGTGGAGCATTCGTTTGTGTGGGATGCTCTACCAGGTTCATTTCAGTCCTAGCCATACAAAGGGCACTAAACATAGAGTGTGAAAACTGAGTTTCCTTGAGAGCTGCTTGGAAGCCTGATGGTGTGTGAAGTTAGTGAGCCAAATGGAGTTGTTCTCCCACAAGAACCACTCGGCTGATCCTTCTTCAATATGCCCTTCACCAACATGCAGTGTTTCCTTGATTGAATTAGCTTTCACACCAATATTTGCGTCTAGAGCCTTTGCATTGAGGGCTATCTGAAAATGGCTGTGGCGCTGAAGTTGCCTGTGAATGTGGAGTTGGTGGCATGTGAAACCCGAATGTGGAGCATTCGTTTGTGTGGGATGCTCTACCAGGTTCATTTCAGTCCTAGCCATACAAAGGGCACTAAGCATAGAGTGTGAAAACTGAGTTTCCTTGAGAGCTGCTTGGAAGCCTGATGGTGTGTGAAGTTAGTGAGCCAAATGGAGTTGTTCTCCCACAAGAACCACTCGGCTGATCCTTCTTCAATATGCCCTTCACCAACATGCAATGTTTCCTTGATTGAATTAGCTCTCACACCAATATTCGCGTCTAGAGCCTTTGCATTGAGGGCTATCTGAAAACGGCTGTGGCGCTGAAGTTGCCTGTCAATTTGGAGTTGGTGGCATGTGAAACCCACATGTGGAGCATTCGTTTATGTGGGATGCTGACCAAGCTACATTTCAGTCCTAGGCACACAAAGATCACTAAGCATAGAGTGTGAAAACTGAGTTTCCTTGAGAGCTCCTTGGAAGCCTGATGGTGTGTGAAGTTAGTGAGCCAAATGGAGTTGTTCTCCCACAAGAACCACTCGGCTGATCCTTCTTCAATATGCCCTTCACCAACATGCAGTGTTTCCTTGATTGAATTAGCTCTCACACCAATATTTGCGTCTAGAGCCTTTGCATTAAGGGCTATCTGAAAACGGCTGTGGCGCTGAAGTTGCCTGTGAATGTGGAGTTGGTGGCATGTGAAACCCGCATGTGGAGCATTCGTTTGTGTGGGATGCTCTACCAGGTTCATTCCTAGATAATGCACTCAAAGTACACTAAGCATAGAGTGTGAAAACTGAGTTTCCTTGAGAGCTGCTTGCAAGCCTGATGGTGTGTGAAGTTAGTGGCCCAAATGGAGTTGTTCTCCCACAAGAACCACTCGGCTGATCCTTCTTCAATATGCCCTTCACCAACATGCAGTGTTTCCTTGATTGAATTAGCTCTCACACCAATATTTGCGTCTAGAGCCTTTGCATTGAGGGCTATCTGAAAACGGCTGTGGCGCTGAAGTTGCCTGTGAATGTGGAGTTGGTGGCATGTGAAACCCGCATGTGGAGCATTCGTTTGTGTGGGATGATCTACCAGGTTCATTTCAGTCCTAGCCATACAAAGGGCACTAAGCATAGAGTGTGAAAACTGAGTTTCCTTGAGAGCTGCTTGGAAGCCTGATGGTGTGTGAAGTTAGTGAGCCAAATGGAGTTGTTCTCCCACAAGAACCACTCGGCTGATCCTTCTTCAATATGCCCTTCACCAACATGCAGTGTTTCCTTGATTGAATTAGCTCTCACACCAATATTTGCGTCTAGAGCCTTTGCATTGAGGGCTATCTGCAAACGGCTGTGGCGCTGAAGTTGCCTGTGAAAGTGGAGTTGGTGCCATGTGAAACCCGCATGTGGAGCATTCGTTTGTGTGGGATGCTCTACCAGGTTGATTCCTAGATAATGCACTCAAAGTACACTAAGCATAGAGTGTGAAAACTGAGTTTCCTTGAGAGCTGCTTGGAAGCCTGATGGTGTGTGAAGTTAGTGAGCCAAATGGAGTTGTTCTCCCACAAGAACCACTCGGCTGATCCTTCTTCAATATGCCATTCACCAACATGCAGTGTTTCCTTGATTGAATTAGCTCTCACACCAATATTTGCGTCTAGAGCCTTTGCATTGAGGGCTATCTGAAAACGGCTGTGGCGCTGAAGTTGCCTGTGAATGTGGAGTTGGTGGCATGTGAGACCCGCATGTGGAGCATTCGTTTGTGTGGGATGCTCTACCTGGTTCATTTCAGTCCTAGCCATACAAAGGGCACTAAGCATAGAGTGTGAAAACTGAGTTTCCTTGACAGCTGCTTGGAAGCCTGATGGTGTGTGAAGTTAGTGAGCCAAATGGAGTTGTTCTCCCACAAGAACCACTCGGCTGATCCTTCTTCAATATGCCCTTCACCAACATGCAGTGTTTCCTTGATTGAATTAGCTCTCACACCAATATTTGCGTCTAGAGCCTTTGCATTGAGGGCTATCTGAAAATGGCTGTGGCGCTGAAGTTGCCTGTGAATGTGGAGTTGGTGGCATGTGAAACCCGCATGTGGAGCATTCGTTTGTGTGGGATGCTGACCATGCTTCATTTCAGTTATAGGAACACAAAGAGCACTAAGCATAGAGTGTGAAAACTGAGTTTCCTTGAGAGCTGCTTGGAAGCCTGATGGTGTGTGAAGTTAGTGAGCCAAATGGAGTTGTTCTCCCACAAGAACCACTCGGCTGATCCTTCTTCAATATGGCCTTCACCAACATGCAGTGTTTCCTTGATTGAATTAGCTCTCACACCAATATTTGCGTATAGAGCCTTTGCATTGAGGGCTATCTGAAAACGGCTGTGGCGCTGAAGTTGCCTGTGAATGTGGAGTTGGTGGCATGTGAAACCCGCATGTGGAGCATTCGTTTGTGTGGGATGCTCTACCAGGTTCATTCCTAGATAATGCACTCAAAGGGCACTAAGCATAGAGTGTGAAAACTGAGTTTCCTTGAGAGCTGCTTGGAAGCCTGATGGTGTGTGAAGTTAGTGAGCCAAATGGAGTTGTTCTCCCACAAGAACCACTCGGCTGATGCTTCTTCAATATGCCCTTCACCAACATGCAGTGTTTCCTTGATTGAATTAGCTCTCACACCAATATTTGCGTCTAGAGCCTTTGCATTGAGGGCTATCTGAAAATGGCTGTGGCGCTGAAGTTGCCTGTGAATGTGGAGTTGGTGGCATGTGAAACCCGCATGTGGAGCATTCGTTTGTGTGGGATGCTGACCATGCTTCATTTCAGTTATAGGCACACAAAGAGCACTAAGCATAGAGTGTGAAAACTGAGTTTCCTTGAGAGCTGCTTGGAAGCCTGATGGTGTGTGAAGTTAGTGAGCCAAATGGAGTTGTTCTCCCACAAGAACCACTCGGCTGATCCTTCTTCAATATGCCCTTCACCAACATGCAGTGTTTCCTTGATTGAATTAGCTCTCACACCAATATTTGCGTCTAGAGCCTTTGCATTGAGGGCTATCTGAAAACGGCTGTGGCGCTGAAGTTGCCTGTGAATGTGGAGTTGGTGGCATGTGAAACCCGCATGTGGAGCATTCGTTTGTGTGGGATGCTCTACCAGGTTGATTCCTAGATAATGCACTCAAAGTACACTAAGCATAGAGTGTGAAAACTGAGTTTCCTTGAGAGCTGCTTGGAAGCCTGATGGTGTGTGAAGTTAGTGAGCCAAATGGAGTTGTTCTCCCACAAGAACCACTCGGCTGATCCTTCTTCAATATGCCATTCACCAACATGCAGTGTTTCCTTGATTGAATTAGCTCTCACACCAATATTTGCGTCTAGAGCCTTTGCATTGAGGGCTATCTGAAAACGGCTGTGGCGCTGAAGTTGCCTGTGAATGTGGAGTTGGTGGCATGTGAGACCCGCATGTGGAGCATTCGTTTGTGTGGGATGCTCTACCTGGTTCATTTCAGTCCTAGCCATACAAAGGGCACTAAGCATAGAGTGTGAAAACTGAGTTTCCTTGACAGCTGCTTGGAAGCCTGATGGTGTTTGAAGTTAGTGAGCCAAATGGAGTTGTTCTCCCACAGGAACCACTCGGCTGATCCTTCTTCAATATGCCCTTCACCAACATGCAGTGTTTCCTTGATTGAATTAGCTCTCACACCAATATTTGAGTCTAGAGCCTTTGCATTGAGGGCTATCTGAAAACGGCTGTGGCGCTGAAGTTGCCTGTGAATGTGGAGTTGGTGGCATGTGAGACCCGCATGTGGAGCATTCGTTTGTGTGGGATGCTCTACCTGGTTCATTTCAGTCCTAGCCATACAAAGGGCACTAAGCATAGAGTGTGAAAACTGAGTTTCCTTGAGAGATGCTTGGAAGCCTGATGGTGTGTGAAGTTAGTGAGCCAAATGGACTTGTTCTCCCACAAGAACCACTCGGCTGATCCTTCTTCAATATGCCATTCACCAACATGCAGTGTTTCCTTGATTGAATTAGCTCTCACACCAATATTTGCGTCTAGAGCCTTTGCATTGAGGGCTATCTGCAAACGGCTGTGGCGCTGAAGTTGCCTGTGAATGTGGAGTTGGTGGCATGTGAAACCCGCATGTGGAGCATTCGTTTGTGTGGGATGCTCTACCAGGTTCATTCCTAGATAATGCACTCAAAGGGCACTAAGCATAGAGTGTGAAAACTGAGTTTCCTTGAGAGCTGCTTGGAAGCCTGATGGTGTGTGAAGTTAGTGAGCCAAATGGAGTTGTTCTCCCACAAGAACCACTCGGCTGATCCTTCTTCAATATGCCCTTCACCAACATGCAGTGTTTCCTTGATTGAATTAGCTCTCACACCAATATTTGCGTCTAGAGCCTTTGCATTGAGGGCTATCTGAAAATGGCTGTGGCGCTGAAGTTGCCTGTGAATGTGGAGTTGGTGGCATGTGAAACCCGCATGTGGAGCATTCGTTTGTGTGGGATGCTGACCATGCTTCATTTCAGTCCTAGGAACACAAAGAGCACTAAGCATAGAGTGTGAAAACTGAGTTTCCTTGAGAGCTGCTTGGAAGCCTGATGGTGTGTGAAGTTAGTGAGCCAAATGGAGTTGTTCTCCCACAAGAACCACTCGGCTGATCCTTCTTCAATATGCCCTTCACCAACATGCAGTGTTTCCTTGATTGAATTAGCTCTCACACCAATATTTGAGTCTAGAGCCTTTGCATTGAGGGCTATCTGAAAACGGCTGTGGCGCTGAAGTTGCCTGTGAATGTGGAGTTGGTGGCATGTGAAACCCGCATGTGGAGCATTCGTTTGTGTGGGATGCTGACCAAGCATCATTTCAGTCCTAGGAACTCAAAGGGCACTAAGCATAGAGTGTGAAAACTGAGTTTCCTTGAGAGCTGCTTGGAAGCCTGATGGTGTGTGAAGTTAGTGAGCCAAATGGAGTTGTTCTCCCACAAGAACCACTCGGCTGATCCTTCTTCAATATGCCCTTCACCAACATGCAGTGTTTCCTTGATTGAATTAGCTCTCACACCAATATTTGCGTCTAGAGCCTTTGCATTGAGGGCTATCTGAAAATGGCTGTGGCGCTGAAGTTGCCTGTGAATGTGGAGTTGGTGGCATGTGAAAACCGCATGAGGAGCATTCGTTTGTGTGGGATGCTCTACCTGGTTCATTTCAGTCCTAGCCATACAAAGGGCACTAAGCATAGAGTGTGACAACTGAGTTTCCTTGAGAGCTGCTTGGAAGCCTGATGGTGTGTGAAGTTAGTGAGCCAAATGGAGTTGTTCTCCCACAAGAACCACTCGGCTGATCCTTCTTCAATATGCCCTTCACCAACATGCAGTGTTTCCTTGATTGAATTAGCTCTCACACCAATATTTGAGTCTAGAGCCTTTGCATTGAGGGCTATCTGAAAACGGCTGTGGCGCTGAAGTTGCCTGTGAATGTGGAGTTGGTGGCATGTGAAACCCGCATGTGGAGCATTTGTTTGTGTGGGATGCTGACCAAGCATCATTTCAGTCCTAGGAACTCAAAGGGCACTAAGCATAGAGTGTGAAAACTGAGTTTCCTTGAGAGCTGCTTGGAAGCCTGATGGTGTGTGAAGTTAGTGAGCCAAATGGAGTTGTTCTCCCACAAGAACCACTCGGCTGATCCTTCTTCAATATGCCCTTCACCAACATGCAGTGTTTCCTTGATTGAATTAGCTCTCACACCAATATTTGCGTCTAGAGCCTTTGCATTAAGGGCTATCTGAAAACGGCTGTGGCGCTGAAGTTGCCTGTGAATGTGGAGTTGGTGGCATGTGAAACCCGCATGTGGAGCATTCGTTTGTGTGGGATGCTCTACCAGGTTCATTCCTAGATAATGCACTCAAACGGCACTAAGCATAGAGTGTGAAAACTGAGTTTCCTTGAGAGCTGCTTGGAAGCCTGATGGTGTGTGAAGTTAGTGAGCCAAATGGAGTTGTTCTCCCACAAGAACCACTCGGCTGATCCTTCTTCAATATGCCCTTCACCAACATGCAGTATTTCCTTGATTGAATTAGCTCTCACACCAATATTTGCGTCTAGAGCCTTTGCATTGAGGGCTATCTGAAAACGGCTGTGGCGCTGAAGTTGCCTGTGAATGTGGAGTTGGTGGCATGTGAAACCCGCATGTGGAGCATTCGTTTGTGTGGGATGCTGACCAAGCATCATTTCAGTCCTAGGAACTCAAAGGGCACAAAGCATAGAGTGTGAAAACTGAGTTTCCTTGAGAGCTGCTTGGAAGCCTGATGGTGTGTGAAGTTAGTGAGCCAAATGGAGTTGTTCTCCCACAAGAACCACTCAGCTGATCCTTCTTCAATATGCCCTTCACCAACATGCAGTGTTTCCTTGATTGAATTAGCTCTCACACCAATATTTGCGTCTAGAGCCTTTGCATTGAGGGCTATCTGAAAACGGCTGTGGCGCTGAAGTTGCCTGTGAATGTGGAGTTGGTGGCATGTGAAACCCGCATGTGGAGCATTCGTTTGTGTGGGATGCTCTACCAGGTTCATTTCAGTCCTAGCCATACAAAGGGCACTAAGCATAGAGTGTGAAAACTGAGTTTCCTTGAGAGCTGCTTGGAAGCCTGATGGTGTGTGAAGTTAGTGAGCCAAATGGAGTTGTTCTCC
Source organism: Ochotona princeps (assembly GCF_030435755.1). Classification (NCBI taxonomy): domain Eukaryota; kingdom Metazoa; phylum Chordata; class Mammalia; order Lagomorpha; family Ochotonidae; genus Ochotona; species Ochotona princeps. The sequence goes on along the minus strand of NW_026697151.1, from coordinate 344,803 downwards.
CACAAGAACCACTCGGCTGATCCTTCTTCAATATGCCCTTCACCAACATGCAGTATTTCCTTGATTGAATTAGCTCTCACACCAATATTTGCGTCTAGAGCCTTTGCATTGAGGGCTATCTGAAAACGGCTGTGGCACTGAAGTTGCCTGTGAATGTGGAGTTGGTGGCATGTGAAACCCGCATGTGGAGCATTCGTTTGTGTGGGATGCTCTACCAGGTTGATTCCTAGATAATGCACTCAAAGTACACTAAGCATAGAGTGTGAAAACTGAGTTTCCTTGAGAGCTGCTTGGAAGCCTGATGGTGTGTGAAGTTAGTGAGCCAAATGGAGTTGTTCTCCCACAAGAACCACTCGGCTGATCCTTCTTCAATATGCCCTTCACCAACATGCAGTGTTTCCTTGATTGAATTAGCTCTCACACCGATATTTGCGTCTAGAGCCTTTACATTGAGGGCTATCTGAAAACGGCTGTGGCGCTGAAGTTGCCTGTGAATGTGGAGTTGGTGGCATGTGAAACCCGCATGTGGAGCATTCGTTTGTGTGGGATGCTCTACCAGGTTCATTTCAGTCCTAGCCATACAAAGGGCACTAAGCATAGAGTGTGAAAACTGAGTTTCCTTGAGAGCTGCTTGGAAGCCTGATGGTGTGTGAAGTTAGTGAGCCAAATGGAGTTGTTCTCCCACAAGAACCACTCGGCTGATCCTTCTTCAATATGCCCTTCACCAACATGCAGTGTTTCCTTGATTGAATTAGCTCTCACACCAATATTTGCGTCTAGAGCCTTTGCATTGAGGGCTATCTGAAAACGGCTGTGGCGCTGAAGTTGCCTGTGAATGTGGAGTTGGTGGCATGTGAAACCCGCATGTGGAGCATTCGTTTGTGTGGGATGCTCTACCAGGTTCATTTCAGTCCTAGCCATACAAAGGGCACTAAGCATAGAGTGTGAAAACTGAGTTTCCTTGAGAGATGCTTGGAAGCCTGATGGTGTGTGAAGTTAGTGAGCCAAATGGAGTTGTTCTCCCACAAGAACCACTCGGCTGATCCTTCTTCAATATGCCCTTCACCAAATTGCAGTGTTTCCTTGATTGAATTAGCTCTCACACCAATATTTGCGTCTAGAGCCTTTGCATTGAGGGCTATCTGAAAACGGCTGTGGCGCTGAAGTTGCCTGTGAATGTGGAGTTGGTGGCATGTGAAACCCGCATGTGGAGCATTCGTTTGTGTGGGATGCTGACCAAGCATCATTTCAGTCCTAGGCACACAAAGAGCACTAAGCATAGAGTGTGAAAACTGAGTTTCCTTGAGAGCTGCTTGGAAGCCTGATGGTGTGTGAAGTTAGTGAGCCAAATGGAGTTGTTCTCCCACAAGAACCACTCGGCTGATCCTTCTTCAATATGCCCTTCACCAACATGCAGTGTTTCCTTGATTGAATTAGCTCTCACACCAATATTTGCGTCTAGAGCCTTTGCATTGAGGGCTATCTGCAAACGGCTGTGGCGCTGAAGTTGCCTGTGAATGTGGAGTTGGTGGCATGTGAAACCCGCATGTGGAGCATTCGTTTGTGTGGGATGCTCTACCAGGTTCATTTCAGTCCTAGCCATACAAAGGGCACTAAGCATAGAGTGTGAAAACTGAGTTTCCTTGAGAGCTGCTTGGAAGCCTGATGGTGTGTGAAGTTAGTGAGCCAAATGGAGTTGTTCTCCCACAAGAACCACTCGGCTGATCCTTCTTCAATATGCCCTTCACCAAATTGCAGTGTTTCCTTGATTGAATTAGCTCTCACACCAATATTTGCGTCTAGAGCCTTTGCATTGAGGGCTATCTGAAAACGGCTGTGGCGCTGAAGTTGCCTGTGAATGTGGAGTTGGTGGCATGTGAAACCCGCATGTGGAGCATTCGTTTGTGTGGGATGCTCTACCAGGTTGATTCCTAGATAATGCACTCAAAGTACACTAAGCATAGAGTGTGAAAACTGAGTTTCCTTGAGAGCTGCTTGGAAGCCTGATGGTGTGTGAAGTTAGTGAGCGAAATGGAGTTGTTCTCCCACAAGAACCACTCGGCTGATCCTTCTTCAATATGCCCTTCACCAACATGCAGTGTTTCCTTGATTGAATTAGCTCTCACACCAATATTTGCGTCTAGAGCCTTTGCATTGAGGGCTATCTGCAAACGGCTGTGGCGCTGAAGTTGCCTGTGAATGTGGAGTTGGTGGCATGTGAAACCCGCATGTGGAGCATTCGTTTGTGTGGGATGCTCTACCAGGTTCATTCCTAGATAATGCACTCAAAGGGCACTAAGCATAGAGTGTGAAAACTGAGTTTCCTTGAGAGCTGCTTGGAAGCCTGATGGTGTGTGAAGTTAGTGAGCCAAATGGAGTTGTTCTCCCACAAGAACCACTCGGCTGATCCTTCTTCAATATGCCCTTCACCAACATGCAGTGTTTCCTTGATTGAATTAGCTCTCACACCAATATTTGCGTCTAGAGCCTTTGCATTGAGGGCTATCTGCAAACGGCTGTGGCGCTGAAGTTGCCTGTGAATGTGGAGTTGGTGGCATGTGAAACCCGCATGTGGAGCATTCGTTTGTGTGGGATGCTCTACCAGGTTCATTTCAGTCCTAGCCATACAAAGGGCACTAAGCATAGAGTGTGAAAACTGAGTTTCCTTGAGAGCTGCTTGGAAGCCTGATGGTGTGTGAAGTTAGTGAGCCAAATGGAGTTGTTCTCCCACAAGAACCACTCGGCTGATCCTTCTTCAATATGCCCTTCACCAACATGCAGTGTTTCCTTGATTGAATTAGCTCTCACACCAATATTTGCGTCTAGAGCCTTTGCATTGAGGGCTATCTGAAAACGGCTGTGGCGCTGAAGTTGCCTGTGAATGTGGAGTTGGTGGCATGTGAAACCCGCATGTGGAGCATTCGTTTGTGTGGGATGCTCTACCAGGTTCATTTCAGTCCTAGCCAAAGAAAGGGCACTAAGCATAGAGTGTGAAAACTGAGTTTCCTTGAGAGCTGCTTGGAAGCCTGATGGTGTGTGAAGTTAGTGAGCCAAATGGAGTTGTTCTCCCACAAGAACCACTCGGCTGATCCTTCTTCAATATGCCCTTCACCAACATGCAGTGTTTCCTTGATTGAATTAGCTCTCACACCAATATTTGCGTCTAGAGCCTTTGCATTGAGGGCTATCTGCAAACGGCTGTGGCGCTGAAGTTGCCTGTGAATGTGGAGTTGGTGGCATGTGAAACCCGCATGTGGAGCATTCGTTTGTGTGGGATGCTCTACCAGGTTCATTCCTAGATAATGCACTCAAAGGGCACTAAGCATAGAGTGTGAAAACTGAGTTTCCTTGAGAGCTGCTTGGAAGCCTGATGGTGTGTGAAGTTAGTGAGCCAAATGGAGTTGTTCTCCCACAAGAACCACTCGGCTGATCCTTCTTCAATATGCCCTTCACCAACATGCAGTGTTTCCTTGATTGAATTAGCTCTCACACCAATATTTGCGTCTAGAGCCTTTGCATTGAGGGCTATCTGCAAACGGCTGTGGCGCTGAAGTTGCCTGTGAATGTGGAGTTGGTGGCATGTGAAACCCGCATGTGGAGCATTCGTTTGTGTGGGATGCTCTACCAGGTTCATTTCAGTCCTAGCCATACAAAGGGCACTAAGCATAGAGTGTGAAAACTGAGTTTCCTTGAGAGCTGCTTGGAAGCCTGATGGTGTGTGAAGTTAGTGAGCCAAATGGAGTTGTTCTCCCACAAGAACCACTCGGCTGATCCTTCTTCAATATGCCCTTCACCAACATGCAGTGTTTCCTTGATTGAATTAGCTCTCACACCAATATTTGCGTCTAGAGCCTTTGCATTGAGGGCTATCTGAAAACGGCTGTGGCGCTGAAGTTGCCTGTGAATGTGGAGTTGGTGGCATGTGAAACCCGCATGTGGAGCATTCGTTTGTGTGGGATGCTCTACCAGGTTCATTCCTAGATAATGCACTCAAAGGGCACTAAGCATAAAGTGTGAAAACTGAGTTTCCTTGAGAGCTGCTTGGAAGCCTGATGGTGTGTGAAGTTAGTGAGCCAAATGGAGTTGTTCTCCCACAAGAACCACTCGGCTGATCCTTCTTCAATATGCCCTTCACCAACATGCAGTGTTTCCTTGATTGAATTAGCTCTCACACCAATATTTGCGTCTAGAGCCTTTGCATTGAGGGCTATCTGAAAACGGCTGTGGCACTGAAGTTGCCTGTGAATGTGGAGTTGGTGGCATGTGAAACCCGCATGTGGAGCATTCGTTTGTGTGGGATGCTCTACCAGGTTCATTTCAGTCCTAGCCATACAAAGGGCACTAAGCATAGAGTGTGAAAACTGAGTTTCCTTGAGAGCTGCTTGGAAGCCTGATGGTGTGTGAAGTTAGTGAGCCAAATGGAGTTGTTCTCCCACAAGAACCACTCGGCTGATCCTTCTTCAATATGCCCTTCACCAAATTGCAGTGTTTCCTTGATTGAATTAGCTCTCACACCAATATTTGCGTCTAGAGCCTTTGCATTGAGGGCTATCTGAAAACGGCTGTGGCGCTGAAGTTGCCTGTGAATGTGGAGTTGGTGGCATGTGAAACCCGCATGTGGAGCATTCGTTTGTGTGGGATGCTCTACCAGGTTCTTTCCTAGATAATGCACTCAAAGTACACTAAGCATAGAGTGTGAAAACTGAATTTCCTTGAGAGCTGCTTGGAAGCCTGATGGTGTGTGAAGTTAGTGAGCCAAATGGAGTTGTTCTCCCACAAGAACCACTCGGCTGATCCTTCTTCAATATGCCCTTCACCAACATGCAGTGTTTCCTTGATTGAATCAGCTCTCACACCAATATTTGCGTCTAGAGCCTTTGCATTGAGGGCTATCTGAAAACGGCTGTGGCGCTGAAGTTGCCTGTGAATGTGGAGTTGGTGGCATGTGAAACCCGCATGTGGAGCATTCGTTTGTGTGGGATGCTCTACCAGGTTCATTTCAGTCCTAGCCATACAAAGGGCACTAAGCATAGAGTGTGAAAACTGAGTTTCCTTGAGAGCTGCTTGGAAGCCTGATGGTGTGTGAAGTTAGTGAGCCAAATGGAGTTGTTCTCCCACAAGAACCACTCGGCTGATCCTTCTTCAATATGCCCTTCACCAACATGCAGTATTTCCTTGATTGAATTAGCTCTCACACCAATATTTGCGTCTAGAGCCTTTGCATTGAGGGCTATCTGAAAACGGCTGTGGCACTGAAGTTGCCTGTGAATGTGGAGTTGGTGGCATGTGAAACCCGCATGTGGAGCATTCGTTTGTGTGGGATGCTCTACCAGGTTCATTCCTAGATAATGCACTCAAAGTACACTAAGCATAGAGTGTGAAAACTGAGTTTCCTTGAGAGCTGCTTGGAAGCCTGATGGTGTGTGAAGTTAGTGAGCCAAATGGAGTTGTTCTCCCACAAGAACCACTCGGCTGATCCTTCTTCAATATGCCCTTCACCAACATGCAGTGTTTCCTTGATTGAATTAGCTCTCACACCGATATTTGCGTCTAGAGCCTTTGCATTGAGGGCTATCTGAAAACGGCTGTGGCGCTGAAGTTGCCTGTGAATGTGGAGTTGGTGGCATGTGAAACCCGCATGTGGAGCATTCGTTTGTGTGGGATGCTCTACCAGGTTCATTTCAGTCCTAGCCATACAAAGGGCACTAAGCATAGAGTGTGAAAACTGAGTTTCCTTGAGAGCTGCTTGGAAGCCTGATGGTGTGTGAAGTTAGTGAGCCAAATGGAGTTGTTCTCCCACAAGAACCACTCGGCTGATCCTTCTTCAATATGCCCTTCACCAACATGCAGTATTTCCTTGATTGAATTAGCTCTCACACCAATATTTGCGTCTAGAGCCTTTGCATTGAGGGCTATCTGAAAACGGCTGTGGCACTGAAGTTGCCTGTGAATGTGGAGTTGGTGGCATGTGAAACCCGCATGTGGAGCATTCGTTTGTGTGGGATGCTCTACCAGGTTCATTCCTAGATAATGCACTCAAAGTACACTAAGCATAGAGTGTGAAAACTGAGTTTCCTTGAGAGCTGCTTGGAAGCCTGATGGTGTGTGAAGTTAGTGAGCCAAATGGAGTTGTTCTCCCACAAGAACCACTCGGCTGATCCTTCTTCAATATGCCCTTCACCAACATGCAGTGTTTCCTTGATTGAATTAGCTCTCACACCGATATTTGCGTCTAGAGCCTTTGCATTGAGGGCTATCTGAAAACGGCTGTGGCGCTGAAGTTGCCTGTGAATGTGGAGTTGGTGGCATGTGAAACCCGCATGTGGAGCATTCGTTTGTGTGGGATGCTGACCAAGCATCATTTCAGTCCTAGGCACACAAAGAGCACTAAGCATAGAGTGTGAAAACTGAGTTTCCTTGAGAGCTGCTTGGAAGCCTGATGGTGTGTGAAGTTAGTGAGCCAAATGGAGTTGTTCTCCCACAAGAACCACTCGGCTGATCCTTCTTCAATATGCCCTTCACCAACATGCAGTGTTTCCTTGATTGAATTAGCTCTCACACCAATATTTGCGTCTAGAGCCTTTGCATTGAGGGCTATCTGAAAACTGCTGTGGCGCTGAAGTTGCCTGTGAATGTTGAGTTGGTGGCATGTGAAACCCGAATGTGGAGCATTCGTTTGTGTGGGATGCTCTACCAGGTTCATTTCAGTCCTAGCCATACAAAGGGCACTAAGCATAGAGTGTGAAAACTGAGTTTCCTTGAGAGCTGCTTGGAAGCCTGATGGTGTGTGAAGTTAGTGAGCCAAATGGAGTTGTTCTCCCACAAGAACCACTCGGCTGATCCTTCTTCAATATGCCCTTCACCAACATGCAGTGTTTCCTTGATTGAATTAGCTCTCACACCAATATTTGCGTCTAGAGCCTTTGCATTGAGGGCTATCTGAAAACGGCTGTGGCGCTGAAGTAGCCTGTGAATGTGGAGTTGGTGGCATGTGAAACCCGCATGTGGAGCATTCATTTGTGTGGGATGCTCTACCAGGTTCATTTCAGTCCTAGCCATACAAAGGGCACTAAGCATAGAGTGTGAAAACTGAGTTTCCTTGAGAGCTGCTTGGAAGCCTGATGGTGTGTGAAGTTAGTGAGCCAAATGGAGTTGTTCTCCCACAAGAACCACTCGGCTGATCCTTCTTCAATATGCCCTTCACCAACATGCAGTATTTCCTTGATTGAATTAGCTCTCACACCAATATTTGCGTCTAGAGCCTTTGCATTGAGGGCTATCTGAAAACGGCTGTGGCACTGAAGTTGCCTGTGAATGTGGAGTTGGTGGCATGTGAAACCCGCATGTGGAGCATTCGTTTGTGTGGGATGCTCTACCAGGTTCATTCCTAGATAATGCACTCAAAGTACACTAAGCATAGAGTGTGAAAACTGAGTTTCCTTGAGAGCTGCTTGGAAGCCTGATGGTGTGTGAAGTTAGTGAGCCAAATGGAGTTGTTCTCCCACAAGAACCACTCGGCTGATCCTTCTTCAATATGCCCTTCACCAAATTGCAGTGTTTCCTTGATTGAATTAGCTCTCACACCAATATTTGCGTCTAGAGCCTTTGCATTGAGGGCTATCTGAAAACTGCTGTGGCGCTGAAGTTGCCTGTGAATGTGGAGTTGGTGGCATGTGAAACCCGAATGTGGAGCATTCGTTTGTGTGGGATGCTCTACCAGGTTCATTCCTAGATAATGCACTCAAAGGGCACTAAGCATAGAGTGTGAAAACTGAGTTTCCTTGAGAGCTGCTTGGAAGCCTGATGGTGTGTGAAGTTAGTGAGCCAAATGGAGTTGTTCTCCCACAAGAACCACTCAGCTGATCCTTCTTCAATATGCCCTTCACCAACATGCTGTGTTTCCTTGATTGAATTAGCTCTCACACCAATATTTGCGTCTAGAGCCTTTGCATTGAGGGCTATCTGAAAACGGCTGTGGCGCTGAAGTTGCCTGTGAATGTGGAGTTGGTGGCATGTGAAACCCGCATGTGGAGCATTCGTTTGTGTGGGATGCTGACCAAGCATCATTTCAGTCCTAGGCACACAAAGAGCACTAAGCATAGAGTGTGAAAACTGAGTTTCCTTGAGAGCTGCTTGGAAGCCTGATGGTGTGTGAAGTTAGTGAGCCAAATGGAGTTGTTCTCCCACAAGAACCACTCGGCTGATCCTTCTTCAATATGCCCTTCACCAACATGCAGTGTTTCCTTGATTGAATTAGCTCTCACACCAATATTTGCGTCTAGAGCCTTTGCATTGAGGGCTATCTGCAAACGGCTGTGGCGCTGAAGTTGCCTGTGAATGTGGAGTTGGTGGCATGTGAAACCCGCATGTGGAGCATTCGTTTGTGTGGGATGCTCTACCAGGTTCATTTCAGTCCTAGCCATACAAAGGGCACTAAGCATAGAGTGTGAAAACTGAGTTTCCTTGAGAGCTGCTTGGAAGCCTGATGGTGTGTGAAGTTAGTGAGCCAAATGGAGTTGTTCTCCCACAAGAACCACTCGGCTGATCCTTCTTCAATATGCCCTTCACCAAATTGCAGTGTTTCCTTGATTGAATTAGCTCTCACACCAATATTTGCGTCTAGAGCCTTTGCATTGAGGGCTATCTGAAAACGGCTGTGGCGCTGAAGTTGCCTGTGAATGTGGAGTTGGTGGCATGTGAAACCCGCATGTGGAGCATTCGTTTGTGTGGGATGCTGACCAAGCATCATTTCAGTCCTAGGCACACAAAGAGCACTAAGCATAGAGTGTGAAAACTGAGTTTCCTTGAGAGCTGCTTGGAAGCCTGATGGTGTGTGAAGTTAGTGAGCCAAATGGAGTTGTTCTCCCACAAGAACCACTCGGCTGATCCTTCTTCAATATGCCCTTCACCAACATGCAGTGTTTCCTTGATTGAATTAGCTCTCACACCAATATTTGCGTCTATAGCCTTTGCATTGAGGGCTATCTGCAAACGGCTGTGGCGCTGAAGTTGCCTGTGAATGTGGAGTTGGTGGCATGTGAAACCCGCATGTGGAGCATTCGTTTGTGTGGGATGCTCTACCAGGTTCATTTCAGTCCTAGCCATACAAAGGGCACTAAGCATAGAGTGTGAAAACTGAGTTTCCTTGAGAGCTGCTTGGAAGCCTGATGGTGTGTGAAGTTAGTGAGCCAAATGGAGTTGTTCTCCCACAAGAACCACTCGGCTGATCCTTCTTCAATATGCCCTTCACCAACATGCAGTGTTTCCTTGATTGAATTAGCTCTCACACCAATATTTGCGTCTAGAGCCTTTGCATTGAGGGCTATCTGAAAACGGCTGTGGCGCTGAAGTTGCCTGTGAATGTGGAGTTGGTGGCATGTGAAACCCGCATGTGGAGCATTCGTTTGTGTGGGATGCTCTACCAGGTTGATTCCTAGATAATGCACTCAAAGTACACTAAGCATAGAGTGTGAAAACTGAGTTTCCTTGAGAGCTGCTTGGAAGCCTGATGGTGTGTGAAGTTAGTGAGCCAAATGGAGTTGTTCTCCCACAAGAACCACTCGGCTGATCCTTCTTCAATATGCCATTCACCAACATGCAGTGTTTCCTTGATTGAATTAGCTCTCACACCAATATTTGCGTCTAGAGCCTTTGCATTGAGGGCTATCTGAAAACGGCTGTGGCGCTGAAGTTGCCTGTGAATGTGGAGTTGGTGGCATGTGAGACCCGCATGTGGAGCATTCGTTTGTGTGGGATGCTCTACCAGGTTCATTTCAGTCCTAGCCATACAAAGGGCACTAAGCATAGAGTGTGAAAACTGAGTTTCCTTGAGAGCTGCTTGGAAGCCTGATGGTGTGTGAAGTTAGTGAGCCAAATGGAGTTGTTCTCCCACAAGAACCACTCGGCTGATCCTTCTTCAATATGCCCTTCACCAACATGCAGTGTTTCCTTGATTGAATTAGCTCTCACACCAATATTTGCGTCTAGAGCCTTTGCATTGAGGGCTATCTGAAAACGGCTGTGGCGCTGAAGTTGCCTGTGAATGTGGAGTTGGTGGCATGTGAAACCCGCATGTGGAGCATTCGTTTGTGTGGGATGCTGACCAAACATCATTTCAGTCCTAGGAACTCAAAGGGCACTAAGCATAGAGTGTGAAAACTGAGTTTCCTTGAGAGCTGCTTGGAAGCCTGATGGTGTGTGAAGTTAGTGAGCCAAATGGAGTTGTTCTCCCACAAGAACCACTCGGCTGATCCTTCTTCAATATGCCCTTCACCAACATGCAGTGTTTCCTTGATTGAATTAGCTCTCACACCAATATTTGCGTCTAGAGCCTTTGCATTGAGGGCTATCTGCAAACGGCTGTGGCGCTGAAGTTGCCTGTGAATGTGGAGTTGGTGGCATGTGAAACCCGCATGTGGAGCATTCGTTTGTGTGGGATGCTCTACCAGGTTCATTCCTAGATAATGCACTCAAAGGGCACTAAGCATAGAGTGTGAAAACTGAGTTTCCTTGAGAGCTGCTTGGAAGCCTGATGGTGTGTGAAGTTAGTGAGCCAAATGGAGTTGTTCTCCCACAAGAACCACTCGGCTGATCCTTCTTCAATATGCCCTTCACCAACATGCAGTGTTTCCTTGATTGAATTAGCTCTCACACCAATATTTGCGTCTAGAGCCTTTGCATTGAGGGCTATCTGAAAACGGCTGTGGCGCTGAAGTTGCCTGTGAATGTGGAGTTGGTGGCATGTGAAACCCGCATGTGGAGCATTCGTTTGTGTGGGATGCTCTACCAGGTTCATTTCAGTCCTAGCCATACAAAGGGCACTAAGCATAGAGTGTGAAAACTGAGTTTCCTTGAGAGCTGCTTGGAAGCCTGATGGTGTGTGAAGTTAGTGAGCCAAATGGAGTTGTTCTCCCACAAGAACCACTCGGCTGATCCTTCTTCAATATGCCCTTCACCAACATGCAGTGTTTCCTTGATTGAATTAGCTCTCACACCAATATTTGCGTCTAGAGCCTTTGCATTGAGGGCTATCTGAAAACGGCTGTGGCGCTGAAGTTGCCTGTGAATGTGGAGTTGGTGGCATGTGAAACCCGCATGTGGAGCATTCGTTTGTGTGGGATGCTCTACCAGGTTCATTCCTAGATAATGCACTCAAAGGGCACTAAGCATAAAGTGTGAAAACTGAGTTTCCTTGAGAGCTGCTTGGAAGCCTGATGGTGTGTGAAGTTAGTGAGCCAAATGGAGTTGTTCTCCCACAAGAACCACTCAGCTGATCCTTCTTCAATATGCCCTTCACCAACATGCAGTGTTTCCTTGATTGAATTAGCTCTCACACCAATATTTGCGTCTAGAGCCTTTGCATTGAGGGCTATCTGAAAACGGCTGTGGCACTGAAGTTGCCTGTGAATGTGGAGTTGGTGGCATGTGAAACCCGCATGTGGAGCATTCGTTTGTGTGGGATGCTCTACCAGGTTCATTTCAGTCCTAGCCATACAAAGGGCACTAAGCATAGAGTGTGAAAACTGAGTTTCCTTGAGAGCTGCTTGGAAGCCTGATGGTGTGTGAAGTTAGTGAGCCAAATGGAGTTGTTCTCCCACAAGAACCACTCGGCTGATCCTTCTTCAATATGCCCTTCACCAACATGCAGTGTTTCCTTGATTGAATTAGCTCTCACACCAATATTTGCGTCTAGAGCCTTTGCATTGAGGGCTATCTGAAAACGGCTGTGGCGCTGAAGTTGCCTGTGAATGTGGAGTTGGTGGCATGTGAAACCCGCATGTGGAGCATTCGTTTGTGTGGGATGCTCTACCAGGTTCATTCCTAGATAATGCACTCAAAGTACACTAAGCATAGAGTGTGAAAACTGAATTTCCTTGAGAGCTGCTTGGAAGCCTGATGGTGTGTGAAGTTAGTGAGCCAAATGGAGTTGTTCTCCCACAAGAACCACTCGGCTGATCCTTCTTCAATATGCCCTTCACCAACATGCAGTGTTTCCTTGATTGAATTAGCTCTCACACCAATATTTGCGTCTAGAGCCTTTGCATTGAGGGCTATCTGAAAACGGCTGTGGCGCTGAAGTTGCCTGTGAATGTGGAGTTGGTGGCATGTGAAACCCGCATGTGGAGCATTCGTTTGTGTGGGATGCTCTACCAGGTTCTTTCCTAGATAATGCACTCAAAGTACACTAAGCATAGAGTGTGAAAACTGAGTTTCCTTGAGAGCTGCTTGGAAGCCTGATGGTGTGTGAAGTTAGTGAGCCAAATGGAGTTGTTCTCCCACAAGAACCACTCGGCTGATCCTTCTTCAATATGCCCTTCACCAACATGCAGTGTTTCCTTGATTGAATTAGCTCTCACACCAATATTTGCGTCTAGAGCCTTTGCATTGAGGGCTATCTGAAAACGGCTGTGGCACTGAAGTTGCCTGTGAATGTGGAGTTGGTGGCATGTGAAACCCGCATGTGGAGCATTCGTTTGTGTGGGATGCTCTACCAGGTTCATTTCAGTCCTAGCCATACAAAGGGCACTAAGCATAGAGTGTGAAAACTGAGTTTCCTTGAGAGCTGCTTGGAAGCCTGATGGTGTGTGAAGTTAGTGAGCCAAATGGAGTTGTTCTCCCACAAGAACCACTCGGCTGATCCTTCTTCAATATGCCCTTCACCAACATGCAGTGTTTCCTTGATTGAATTAGCTCTCACACCAATATTTGCGTCTAGAGCCTTTGCATTGAGGGCTATCTGAAAACGGCTGTGGCGCTGAAGTTGCCTGTGAATGTGGAGTTGGTGGCATGTGAAACCCGCATGTGGAGCATTCGTTTGTGTGGGATGCTCTACCAGGTTCATTCCTAGATAATGCACTCAAAGTACACTAAGCATAGAGTGTGAAAACTGAATTTCCTTGAGAGCTGCTTGGAAGCCTGATGGTGTGTGAAGTTAGTGAGCCAAATGGAGTTGTTCTCCCACAAGAACCACTCGGCTGATCCTTCTTCAATATGCCCTTCACCAACATGCAGTGTTTCCTTGATTGAATTAGCTCTCACACCAATATTTGCGTCTAGAGCCTTTGCATTGAGGGCTATCTGAAAACGGCTGTGGCGCTGAAGTTGCCTGTGAATGTGGAGTTGGTGGCATGTGAAACCCGCATGTGGAGCATTCGTTTGTGTGGGATGCTCTACCAGGTTCTTTCCTAGATAATGCACTCAAAGTACACTAAGCATAGAGTGTGAAAACTGAGTTTCCTTGAGAGCTGCTTGGAAGCCTGATGGTGTGTGAAGTTAGTGAGCCAAATGGAGTTGTTCTCCCACAAGAACCACTCGGCTGATCCTTCTTCAATATGCCCTTCACCAACATGCAGTGTTTCCTTGATTGAATTAGCTCTCACACCGATATTTGCGTCTAGAGCCTTTGCATTGAGGGCTATCTGAAAACGGCTGTGGCGCTGAAGTTGCCTGTGAATGTGGAGTTGGTGGCATGTGAAACCCGCATGTGGAGCATTCGTTTGTGTGGGATGCTCTACCAGGTTCATTTCAGTCCTAGCCATACAAAGGGCACTAAGCATAGAGTGTGAAAACTGAGTTTCCTTGAGAGCTGCTTGGAAGCCTGATGGTGTGTGAAGTTAGTGAGCCAAATGGAGTTGTTCTCCCACAAGAACCACTCGGCTGATCCTTCTTCAATATGCCCTTCACCAACATGCAGTGTTTCCTTGATTGAATTAGCTCTCACACCAATATTTGCGTCTAGAGCCTTTGCATTGAGGGCTATCTGAAAACTGCTGTGGCGCTGAAGTTGCCTGTGAATGTTGAGTTGGTGGCATGTGAAACCCGAATGTGGAGCATTCGTTTGTGTGGGATGCTCTACCAGGTTCATTTCAGTCCTAGCCATACAAAGGGCACTAAGCATAGAGTGTGAAAACTGAGTTTCCTTGAGAGCTGCTTGGAAGCCTGATGGTGTGTGAAGTTAGTGAGCCAAATGGAGTTGTTCTCCCACAAGAACCACTCGGCTGATCCTTCTTCAATATGCCCTTCACCAACATGCAGTGTTTCCTTGATTGAATTAGCTCTCACACCAATATTTGCGTCTAGAGCCTTTGCATTGAGGGCTATCTGAAAACGGCTGTGGCGCTGAAGTAGCCTGTGAATGTGGAGTTGGTGGCATGTGAAACCCGCATGTGGAGCATTCGTTTGTGTGGGATGCTCTACCAGGTTCATTTCAGTCCTAGCCATACAAAGGGCACTAAGCATAGAGTGTGAAAACTGAGTTTCCTTGAGAGCTGCTTGGAAGCCTGATGGTGTGTGAAGTTAGTGAGCCAAATGGAGTTGTTCTCCCACAAGAACCACTCGGCTGATCCTTCTTCAATATGCCCTTCACCAACATGCAGTATTTCCTTGATTGAATTAGCTCTCACACCAATATTTGCGTCTAGAGCCTTTGCATTGAGGGCTATCTGAAAACGGCTGTGGCACTGAAGTTGCCTGTGAATGTGGAGTTGGTGGCATGTGAAACCCGCATGTGGAGCATTCGTTTGTGTGGGATGCTCTACCAGGTTCATTCCTAGATAATGCACTCAAAGTACACTAAGCATAGAGTGTGAAAACTGAGTTTCCTTGAGAGCTGCTTGGAAGCCTGATGGTGTGTGAAGTTAGTGAGCCAAATGGAGTTGTTCTCCCACAAGAACCACTCGGCTGATCCTTCTTCAATATGCCCTTCACCAACATGCAGTGTTTCCTTGATTGAATTAGCTCTCACACCGATATTTGCGTCTAGAGCCTTTGCATTGAGGGCTATCTGAAAACGGCTGTGGCGCTGAAGTTGCCTGTGAATGTGGAGTTGGTGGCATGTGAGACCCGCATGTGGAGCATTCGTTTGTGTGGGATGCTCTACCAGGTTCATTTCAGTCCTAGCCATACAAAGGTCACTAAGCATAGAGTGTGAAAACTGAGTTTCCTTGAGAGCTGCTTGGAAGCCTGATGGTGTGTGAAGTTAGTGAGCCAAATGGAGTTGTTCTCCCACAAGAACCACTCGGCTGATCCTTCTTCAATATGCCATTCACCAACATGCAGTGTTTCCTTGATTGAATTAGCTCTCACACCAATATTTGCGTCTAGAGCCTTTGCATTGAGGGCTATCTGAAAACGGCTGTGGCGCTGAAGTTGCCTGTGAATGTGGAGTTGGTGGCATGTGAAACCCGCATGTGGAGCATTCGTTTGTGTGGGATGCTGACCAAGCATCATTTCAGTCCTAGGAACTCAAAGGGCACTAAGCATAGAGTGTGCAAACTGAGTTTCCTTGAGAGCTGCTTGGAAGCCTGATGGTGTGTGAAGTTAGTGAGCCAAATGGAGTTGTTCTCCCACAAGAACCACTCGGCTGATCCTTCTTCAATATGCCCTTCACCAACATGCAGTGTTTCCTTGATTGAATTAGCTCTCACACCAATATTTGCGTCTAGAGCCTTTGCATTGAGGGCTATCTGAAAACGGCTGTGGCGCTGAAGTTGCCTGTGAATGTGGAGTTGGTGCCATGTGAAACCCGCATGTGGAGCATTCGTTTGTGTGGGATGCTCTACCAGGTTCATTCCTAGATAATGCACTCAAAGGGCACTAAGCATAGAGTGTGAAAACTGAGTTTCCTTGAGAGCTGCTTGGAAGCCTGATGGTGTGTGAAGTTAGTGAGCCAAATGGAGTTGTTCTCCCACAAGAACCACTCAGCTGATCCTTCTTCAATATGCCCTTCACCAACATGCTGTGTTTCCTTGATTGAATTAGCTCTCACACCAATATTTGCGTCTAGAGCCTTTGCATTGAGGGCTATCTGAAAACGGCTGTGGCGCTGAAGTTGCCTGTGAATGTGGAGTTGGTGGCATGTGAAACCCGCATGTGGAGCATTCGTTTGTGTGGGATGCTGACCAAGCTTCATTTCAGTCCTAGGCACACAAAGAGCACTAAGCATAGAGTGTGAAAACTGAGTTTCCTTGAGAGCTGCTTGGAAGCCTGATGGTGTGTGAAGTTAGTGAGCCAAATGGAGTTGTTCTCCCACAAGAACCACTCGGCTGATCCTTCTTCAATATGCCCTTCACCAACATGCAGTGTTTCCTTGATTGAATTAGCTCTCACACCAATATTTGCGTCTAGAGCCTTTGCATTGAGGGCTATCTGAAAACGGCTGTGGCGCTGAAGTTGCCTGTGAATGTGGAGTTGGTGGCATGTGAAACCCGCATGTGGAGCATTCGTTTGTGTGGGATGCTCTACCAGGTTCATTTCAGTCCTAGCCATACAAAGGGCACTAAGCATAGAGTGTGAAAACTGAGTTTCCTTGAGAGCTGCTTGGAAGCCTGATGGTGTGTGAAGTTAGTGAGCCAAATGGAGTTGTTCTCCCACAAGAACCACTCGGCTGATCCTTCTTCAATATGCCCTTCACCAACATGCAGTGTTTCCTTGATTGAATTAGCTCTCACACCAATATTTGCGTCTAGAGCCTTTGCATTGAGGGCTATCTGAAAACGGCTGTGGCGCTGAAGTTGCCTGTGAATGTGGAGTTGGTGGCATGTGAAACCCGCATGTGGAGCATTCGTTTGTGTGGGATGCTCTACCAGGTTGATTCCTAGATAATGCACTCAAAGTACACTAAGCATAGAGTGTGAAAACTGAGTTTCCTTGAGAGCTGCTTGGAAGCCTGATGGTGTGTGAAGTTAGTGAGCCAAATGGAGTTGTTCTCCCACAAGAACCACTCGGCTGATCCTTCTTCAATATGCCATTCACCAACATGCAGTGTTTCCTTGATTGAATTAGCTCTCACACCAATATTTGCGTCTAGAGCCTTTGCATTGAGGGCTATCTGAAAACGGCTGTGGCGCTGAAGTTGCCTGTGAATGTGGAGTTGGTGGCATGTGAGACCCGCATGTGGAGCATTCGTTTGTGTGGGATGCTCTACCTGGTTCATTTCAGTCCTAGCCATACAAAGGGCACTAAGCATAGAGTGTGAAAACTGAGTTTCCTTGACAGCTGCTTGGAAGCCTGATGGTGTGTGAAGTTAGTGAGCCAAATGGAGTTGTTCTCCCACAAGAACCACTCGGCTGATCCTTCTTCAATATGCCCTTCACCAACATGCAGTGTTTCCTTGATTGAATTAGCTCTCACACCAATATTTGAGTCTAGAGCCTTTGCATTGAGGGCTATCTGAAAACGGCTGTGGCGCTGAAGTTGCCTGTGAATGTGGAGTTGGTGGCATGTGAAACCCGCATGTGGAGCATTCGTTTGTGTGGGATGCTGACCAAGCATCATTTCAGTCCTAGGAACTCAAAGGGCACTAAGCATAGAGTGTGAAAACTGAGTTTCCTTGAGAGCTGCTTGGAAGCCTGATGGTGTGTGAAGTTAGTGATCCAAATGTAGTTGTTCTCCCACAAGAACCACTCGGCTGATCCTTCTTCAATATGCCCTTCACCAACATGCAGTGTTTCCTTGATTGAATTAGCTCTCACACCAATATTTGCGTCTAGAGCCTTTGCATTGAGGGCTATCTGAAAACGGCTGTGGCGCTGAAGTTGCCTGTGAATGTGGAGTTGGTGGCATGTGAAACCCGCATGTGGAGCATTCGTTTGTGTGGGATGCTCTACCAGGTTCATTCCTAGATCATGCACTCAAAGGGCACTAAGCATAGAGTGTGAAAACTGAGTTTCCTTGAGAGCTGCTTGGAAGCCTGATGGTGTGTGAAGTTAGTGAGCCAAATGGAGTTGTTCTCCCACAAGAACCACTCGGCTGATCCTTCTTCAATATGCCCTTCACCAACATGCAGTGTTTCCTTGATTGAATTAGCTCTCACACCAATATTTGCGTCTAGAGCCTTTGCATTGAGGGCTATCTGAAAACGGCTGTGGCGCTGAAGTTGCCTGTGAATGTGGAGTTGGTGGCATGTGAAACCCGCATGTGGAGCATTCGTTTGTGTGGGATGCTCTACCAGGTTCATTTCAGTCCTAGCCATACAAAGGGCACTAAGCATAGAGTGTGAAAACTGAGTTTCCTTGAGAGCTGCTTGGAAGCCTGATGGTGTGTGAAGTTAGTGAGCCAAATGGAGTTGTTCTCCCACAAGAACCACTCGGCTGATCCTTCTTCAATATGCCCTTCACCAACATGCAGTGTTTCCTTGATTGAATTAGCTCTCACACCAATATTTGCGTCTAGAGCCTTTGCATTGAGGGCTATCTGAAAACGGCTGTGGCGCTGAAGTTGCCTGTGAATGTGGAGTTGGTGGCATGTGAAACCCGCATGTGGAGCATTCGTTTGTGTGGGATGCTCTACCAGGTTCATTCCTAGATAATGCACTCAAAGGGCACTAAGCATAAAGTGTGAAAACTGAGTTTCCTTGAGAGCTGCTTGGAAGCCTGATGGTGTGTGAAGTTAGTGAGCCAAATGGAGTTGTTCTCCCACAAGAACCACTCGGCTGATCCTTC
Organism: Ochotona princeps; assembly: GCF_030435755.1. Taxonomy (NCBI): domain Eukaryota; kingdom Metazoa; phylum Chordata; class Mammalia; order Lagomorpha; family Ochotonidae; genus Ochotona; species Ochotona princeps. The sequence continues at coordinate 326,363 of NW_026697151.1, read as the reverse complement.
TTCAATATGCCCTTCACCAACATGCAGTGTTTCCTTGATTGAATTAGCTCTCACACCAATATTTGCGTCTAGAGCCTTTGCATTGAGGGCTATCTGAAAACGGCTGTGGCGCTGAAGTTGCCTGTGAATGTGGAGTTGGTGGCATGTGAAACCCGCATGTGGAGCATTCGTTTGTGTGGGATGCTCTACCAGGTTCATTTCAGTCCTAGCCATACAAAGGGCACTAAGCATAGAGTGTGAAAACTGAGTTTCCTTGAGAGCTGCTTGGAAGCCTGATGGTGTGTGAAGTTAGTGAGCCAAATGGAGTTGTTCTCCCACAAGAACCACTCGGCTGATCCTTCTTCAATATGCCCTTCACCAACATGCAGTGTTTCCTTGATTGAATTAGCTCTCACACCAATATTTGCGTCTAGAGCCTTTGCATTGAGGGCTATCTGAAAACGGCTGTGGCGCTGAAGTTGCCTGTGAATGTGGAGTTGGTGGCATGTGAAACCCGCATGTGGAGCATTCGTTTGTGTGGGATGCTCTACCAGGTTCATTTCAGTCCTAGTCATACAAAGGGCACTAAGCATAGAGTGTGAAAACTGAGTTTTCTTGAGAGCTGCTTGGAAGCCTGATGGTGTGTGAAGTTAGTGAGCCAAATGGAGTTGTTCTCCCACAAGAACCACTCGGCTGATCCTTCTTCAATATGCCCTTCACCAACATGCAGTGTTTCCTTGATTGAATTAGCTCTCACACCGATATTTGCGTCTAGAGCCTTTGCATTGAGGGCTATCTGCAAACAGCTGTGGCGCTGAAGTTGCCTGTCAATTTGGAGTTGGTGGCATTTGAAACCCACATGTGGAGCATTCGTTTATGTGGGATGCTGACCAAGCTACATTTCAGTCCTAGGCACACAAAGAGCACTAAGCATAGAGTGTGAAAACTGAGTTTCCTTGAGAGCTGCTTGGAAGCCTGATGGTGTGTGAAGTTAGTGAGCCAAATGGAGTTGTTCTCCCACAAGAACCACTCGGCTGATCCTTCTTCAATATGCCCTTCACCAACATGCAGTGTTTCCTTGATTGAATTAGCTCTCACACCAATATTTGCGTCTAGAGCCTTTGCATTAAGGGCTATCTGAAAACGGCTGTGTCGCTGAAGTTGCCTGTGAATGTGGAGTTGGTGGCATGTGAAACCCGCATGTGGAGCATTCGTTTGTGTGGGATGCTCTACCAGGTTCATTCCTAGATAATGCATTCAAAGTACACTAAGCATAGAGTGTGAAAACTGAGTTTCCTTGAGAGCTGCTTGGAAGCCTGATGGTGTGTGAAGTTAGTGAGCCAAATGGAGTTGTTCTCCCACAAGAACCACTCGGCTGATCCTTCTTCAATATGCCCTTCACCAACATGCAGTGTTTCCTTGATTGAATTAGCTCTCACACCAATATTTGCGTCTAGAGCCTTTGCATTGAGGGCTATCTGAAAACGGCTGTGGCGCTGAAGTTGCCTGTGAATGTGGAGTTGGTGGCATGTGAAACCCGCATGTGGAGCATTCGTTTGTGTGGGATGCTCTACCAGGTTCATTCCTAGATAATGCACTCAAAGGGCACTAAGCATAAAGTGTGAAAACTGAGTTTCCTTGAGAGATGCTTGGAAGCCTGATGGTGTGTGAAGTTAGTGAGCCAAATGGAGTTGTTCTCCCACAAGAACCACTCGGCTGATCCTTCTTCAATATGCCCTTCACCAACATGCAGTGTTTCCTTGATTGAATTAGCTCTCACACCAATATTTGCGTCTAGAGCCTTTGCATTGAGGGCTATCTGAAAACGGCTGTGGCGCTGAAGTTGCCTGTGAATGTGGAGTTGGTGGCATGTGAAACCCGCATGTGGAGCATTCGTTTGTGTGGGATGCTCTACCTGGTTCATTTCAGTCCTAGCCATACAAAGGGCACTAAGCATAGAGTGTGAAAACTGAGTTTCCTTGAGAGCTGCTTGGAAGCCTGATGGTGTGTGAAGTTAGTGAGCCAAATGGAGTTGTTCTCCCACAAGAACCACTCGGCTGATCCTTCTTCAATATGCCCTTCACCAACATGCAGTATTTCCTTGATTTAATTAGCTCTCACACCAATATTTGCGTCTAGAGCCTTTGCATTGAGGGCTATCTGAAAACGGCTGTGGCACTGAAGTTGCCTGTGAATGTGGAGTTGGTGGCATGTGAAACCCGCATGTGGAGCATTCGTTTGTGTGGGATGCTCTACCAGGTTCATTTCAGTCCTAGCCATACAAAGGGCACTAAGCATAGAGTGTGAAAACTGAGTTTCCTTGAGAGCTGCTTGGAAGCCTGATGGTGTGTGAAGTTAGTGAGCCAAATGGAGTTGTTCTCCCACAAGAACCACTCGGCTGATCCTTCTTCAATATGCCCTTCACCAACATGCAGTGTTTCCTTGATTGAATTAGCTTTCACACCAATATTTGCGTCTAGAGCCTTTGCATTGAGGGCTATCTGAAAACGGCTGTGGCGCTGAAGTTGCCTGTGAATGTGGAGTTGGTGGCATGTGAAACCCGAATGTGGAGCATTCGTTTGTGTGGGATGCTCCTCCAGGTTCTTTTCAGTCCTAGCCATACAAAGGGCACTAAGCATAGAGTGTGAAAACTGAGTTTCCTTGAGAGCTGCTTGGAAGCCTGATGGTGTGTGAAGTTAGTGAGCCAAATGGAGTTGTTCTCCCACAAGAACCACTCGGCTGATCCTTCTTCAATATGCCCTTCACCAACATGCAGTGTTTCCTTGATTGAATTAGCTCTCACACCAACATTTGCGTCTAGAGCCTTTGCATTGAGGGCTATCTGAAAACGGCTGTGGCGCTGAAGTTGCCTGTCAATTTGGAGTTGGTGGCATGTGAAACCCGCATGTGGAGCATTCGTTTATGTGGGATGCTGACCAAGCTACATTTCAGTCCTAGGCACACAAAGAGCACTAAGCATAGAGTGTGAAAACTGAGTTTCCTTGAGAGCTGCTTGGAAGCCTGATGGTGTGTGAAGTTAGTGAGCCAAATGGAGTTGTTCTCCCACAAGAACCACTCGGCTGATCCTTCTTCAATATGCCATTCACCAACATGCAGTGTTTCCTTGATTGAATTAGCTCTCACACCAATATTTGCGTCTAGAGCCTTTGCATTGAGGGCTATCTGAAAACGGCTGTGGCGCTGAAGTTGCCTGTGAATGTGGAGTTGGTGGCATGTGAAACCCGCATGTGGAGCATTCGTTTGTGTGGGATGCTCTACCAGTTTCATTCCTAGATAATGCACTCAAACGGCACTAAGCATAGAGTGTGAAAACTGAGTTTCCTTGAGAGCTGCTTGGAAGCCTGATGGTGTGTGAAGTTAGTGAGCCAAATGGAGTTGTTCTCCCACAAGAACCACTCGGCTGATCCTTCTTCAATATGCCCTTCACCAACATGCAGTATTTCCTTGATTTAATTAGCTCTCACACCAATATTTGCGTCTAGAGCCTTTGCATTGAGGGCTATCTGAAAACGGCTGTGGCACTGAAGTTGCCTGTGAATGTGGAGTTGGTGGCATGTGAAACCCGCATGTGGAGCATTCGTTTGTGTGGGATGCTCTACCAGGTTCATTTCAGTCCTAGCCATACAAAGGGCACTAAGCATAGAGTGTGAAAACTGAGTTTCCTTGAGAGCTGCTTGGAAGCCTGATGGTGTGTGAAGTTAGTGAGCCAAATGGAGTTGTTCTCCCACAAGAACCACTCGGCTGATCCTTCTTCAATATGCCCTTCACCAACATGCAGTGTTTCCTTGATTGAATTAGCTTTCACACCAATATTTGCGTCTAGAGCCTTTGCATTGAGGGCTATCTGAAAACGGCTGTGGCGCTGAAGTTGCCTGTGAATGTGGAGTTGGTGGCATGTGAAACCCGAATGTGGAGCATTCGTTTGTGTGGGATGCTCCTCCAGGTTCTTTTCAGTCCTAGCCATACAAAGGGCACTAAGCATAGAGTGTGAAAACTGAGTTTCCTTGAGAGCTGCTTGGAAGCCTGATGGTGTGTGAAGTTAGTGAGCCAAATGGAGTTGTTCTCCCACAAGAACCACTCGGCTGATCCTTCTTCAATATGCCCTTCACCAACATGCAGTGTTTCCTTGATTGAATTAGCTCTCACACCAACATTTGCGTCTAGAGCCTTTGCATTGAGGGCTATCTGAAAACGGCTGTGGCGCTGAAGTTGCCTGTCAATTTGGAGTTGGTGGCATGTGAAACCCGCATGTGGAGCATTCGTTTATGTGGGATGCTGACCAAGCTACATTTCAGTCCTAGGCACACAAAGAGCACTAAGCATAGAGTGTGAAAACTGAGTTTCCTTGAGAGCTGCTTGGAAGCCTGATGGTGTGTGAAGTTAGTGAGCCAAATGGAGTTGTTCTCCCACAAGAACCACTCGGCTGATCCTTCTTCAATATGCCATTCACCAACATGCAGTGTTTCCTTGATTGAATTAGCTCTCACACCAATATTTGCGTCTAGAGCCTTTGCATTGAGGGCTATCTGAAAACGGCTGTGGCGCTGAAGTTGCCTGTGAATGTGGAGTTGGTGGCATGTGAAACCCGCATGTGGAGCATTCGTTTGTGTGGGATGCTCTACCAGTTTCATTCCTAGATAATGCACTCAAACGGCACTAAGCATAGAGTGTGAAAACTGAGTTTCCTTGAGAGCTGCTTGGAAGCCTGATGGTGTGTGAAGTTAGTGAGCCAAATGGAGTTGTTCTCCCACAAGAACCACTCGGCTGATCCTTCTTCAATATGCCCTTCACCAACATGCAGTGTTTCCTTGATTGAATTAGCTCTCACACCAATATTTGCGTCTAGAGCCTTTGCATTGAGGGCTATCTGAAAACGGCTGTGGCGCTGAAGTTGCCTGTGAATGTGGAGTTGGTGGCATGTGAAATCCGCATGTGGAGCATTCGTTTGTGTGGGATGCTGACCAAGCTTCATTTCAGTCCTAGGCACACAAAGAGCACTAAGCATAGAGTGTGAAAACTGAGTTTCCTTGAGAGCTGCTTGGAAGCCTGATGGTGTGTGAAGTTAGTGAGCCAAATGGAGTTGTTCTCCCACAAGAACCACTCGGCTGATCCTTCTTCAATATGCCCTTCACCAACATGCAGTGTTTCCTTGATTGAATTAGCTCTCACACCAATATTTGCGTCTAGAGCCTTTGCATTGAGGGCTATCTGAAAACGGCTGTGGCGCTGAAGTTGCCTGTGAATGTGGAGTTGGTGGCATGTGAAACCCGCATGTGGAGCATTCGTTTGTGTGGGATGCTCTACCAGGTTCATTCCTAGATAATGCACTCAAAGGGCACTAAGCATAAAGTGTGAAAACTGAGTTTCCTTGAGAGATGCTTGGAAGCCTGATGGTGTGTGAAGTTAGTGAGCCAAATGGAGTTGTTCTCCCACAAGAACCACTCGGCTGATCCTTCTTCAATATGCCCTTCACCAACATGCAGTGTTTCCTTGATTGAATTAGCTCTCACACCAATATTTGCGTCTAGAGCCTTTGCATTGAGGGCTATCTGAAAACGGCTGTGGCGCTGAAGTTGCCTGTGAATGTGGAGTTGGTGGCATGTGAAACCCGCATGTGGAGCATTCGTTTGTGTGGGATGCTCTACCTGGTTCATTTCAGTCCTAGCCATACAAAGGGCACTAAGCATAGAGTGTGAAAACTGAGTTTCCTTGAGAGCTGCTTGGAAGCCTGATGGTGTGTGAAGTTAGTGAGCCAAATGGAGTTGTTCTCCCACAAGAACCACTCGGCTGATCCTTCTTCAATATGCCCTTCACCAACATGCAGTATTTCCTTGATTTAATTAGCTCTCACACCAATATTTGCGTCTAGAGCCTTTGCATTGAGGGCTATCTGAAAACGGCTGTGGCACTGAAGTTGCCTGTGAATGTGGAGTTGGTGGCATGTGAAACCCGCATGTGGAGCATTCGTTTGTGTGGGATGCTCTACCAGGTTCATTTCAGTCCTAGCCATACAAAGGGCACTAAGCATAGAGTGTGAAAACTGAGTTTCCTTGAGAGCTGCTTGGAAGCCTGATGGTGTGTGAAGTTAGTGAGCCAAATGGAGTTGTTCTCCCACAAGAACCACTCGGCTGATCCTTCTTCAATATGCCCTTCACCAACATGCAGTGTTTCCTTGATTGAATTAGCTTTCACACCAATATTTGCGTCTAGAGCCTTTGCATTGAGGGCTATCTGAAAACGGCTGTGGCGCTGAAGTTGCCTGTGAATGTGGAGTTGGTGGCATGTGAAACCCGAATGTGGAGCATTCGTTTGTGTGGGATGCTCCTCCAGGTTCTTTTCAGTCCTAGCCATACAAAGGGCACTAAGCATAGAGTGTGAAAACTGAGTTTCCTTGAGAGCTGCTTGGAAGCCTGATGGTGTGTGAAGTTAGTGAGCCAAATGGAGTTGTTCTCCCACAAGAACCACTCGGCTGATCCTTCTTCAATATGCCCTTCACCAACATGCAGTGTTTCCTTGATTGAATTAGCTCTCACACCAACATTTGCGTCTAGAGCCTTTGCATTGAGGGCTATCTGAAAACGGCTGTGGCGCTGAAGTTGCCTGTCAATTTGGAGTTGGTGGCATGTGAAACCCGCATGTGGAGCATTCGTTTATGTGGGATGCTGACCAAGCTACATTTCAGTCCTAGGCACACAAAGAGCACTAAGCATAGAGTGTGAAAACTGAGTTTCCTTGAGAGCTGCTTGGAAGCCTGATGGTGTGTGAAGTTAGTGAGCCAAATGGAGTTGTTCTCCCACAAGAACCACTCGGCTGATCCTTCTTCAATATGCCATTCACCAACATGCAGTGTTTCCTTGATTGAATTAGCTCTCACACCAATATTTGCGTCTAGAGCCTTTGCATTGAGGGCTATCTGAAAACGGCTGTGGCGCTGAAGTTGCCTGTGAATGTGGAGTTGGTGGCATGTGAAACCCGCATGTGGAGCATTCGTTTGTGTGGGATGCTCTACCAGTTTCATTCCTAGATAATGCACTCAAACGGCACTAAGCATAGAGTGTGAAAACTGAGTTTCCTTGAGAGCTGCTTGGAAGCCTGATGGTGTGTGAAGTTAGTGAGCCAAATGGAGTTGTTCTCCCACAAGAACCACTCGGCTGATCCTTCTTCAATATGCCCTTCACCAACATGCAGTGTTTCCTTGATTGAATTAGCTCTCACACCAATATTTGCGTCTAGAGCCTTTGCATTGAGGGCTATCTGAAAACGGCTGTGGCGCTGAAGTTGCCTGTGAATGTGGAGTTGGTGGCATGTGAAATCCGCATGTGGAGCATTCGTTTGTGTGGGATGCTGACCAAGCTTCATTTCAGTCCTAGGCACACAAAGAGCACTAAGCATAGAGTGTGAAAACTGAGTTTCCTTGAGAGCTGCTTGGAAGCCTGATGGTGTGTGAAGTTAGTGAGCCAAATGGAGTTGTTCTCCCACAAGAACCACTCGGCTGATCCTTCTTCAATATGCCCTTCACCAACATGCAGTGTTTCCTTGATTGAATTAGCTCTCACACCAATATTTGCGTCTAGAGCCTTTGCATTGAGGGCTATCTGAAAACGGCTGTGGCGCTGAAGTTGCCTGTGAATGTGGAGTTGGTGGCATGTGAAACCCGCATGTGGAGCATTCGTTTGTGTGGGATGCTCTACCAGGTTCATTTCAGTCCTAGCCATACAAAGGGCACTAAGCATAGAGTGTGAAAACTGAGTTTCCTTGAGAGCTGCTTGGAAGCCTGATGGTGTGTGAAGTTAGTGAGCCAAATGGAGTTGTTCTCCCACAAGAACCACTCGGCTGATCCTTCTTCAATATGCCCTTCACCAACATGCAGTGTTTCCTTGATTGAATTAGCTCTCACACCAATATTTGCGTCTACAGCCTTTGCATTAAGGGCTATCTGAAAACGGCTGTGGCGCTGAAGTTGCCTGTGAATGTGGAGTTGGTGGCATGTGAAACCCGCATGTGGAGCATTCGTTTGTGTGGGATGCTCTACCAGGTTGATTCCTAGATAATGCACTCAAAGTACACTAAGCATAGAGTGTGAAAACTGAGTTTCCTTGAGAGCTGCTTGGAAGCCTGATGGTGTGTGAAGTTAGTGAGCCAAATGGAGTTGTTCTCCCACAAGAACCACTCGGCTGATCCTTCTTCAATATGCCCTTCACCAACATGCAGTGTTTCCTTGATTGAATTAGCTCTCACACCAATATTTGCGTCTAGAGCCTTTGCATTGAGGGCTATCTGAAAACGGCTGTGGCGCTGAAGTTGCCTGTCAATTTGGAGTTGGTGGCATGTGAAACCCACATGTGGAGCATTCGTTTATGTGGGATGCTGACCAAGCTTCATTTCAGTCCTAGGCACACAAAGAGCACTAAGCATAGAGTGTGAAAACTGAGTTTCCTTGAGAGCTGCTTGGAAGCCTGATGGTGTGTGAAGTTAGTTAGCCAAATGGAGTTGTTCTCCCACAAGAACCACTCGGCTGATCCTTCTTCAATATGCCCTTCACCAACATGCAGTGTTTCCTTGATTGAATTAGCTCTCACACCAATATTTGCGTCTAGAGCCTTTGCATTGAGGGCTATCTGAAAACGGCTGTGGCGCTGAAGTTTACTGTGAATGTGGAGTTGGTGGCATGTGAAACCCGCATGTGGAGCATTCGTTTGTGTGGGATGCTCTACATGGTTCATTTCAGTCCTAGCCTTACAAAGGGCACTAAGCATAGAGTGTGAAAACTGAGTTTCCTTGAGAGCTGCTTGGAAGCCTGATGGTGTGTGAAGTTAGTGAGCCAAATGGAGTTGTTCTCCCACAAGAACCACTCGGCTGATCCTTCTTCAATATGCCCTTCACCAACATGCAGTGTTTCCTTGATTGAACTAGCTTTCACACCAATATTTAGTCTAGAGCCTTTGCATTGAGGGCTATCTGAAAATGGCTGTGGCGCTGAAGTTGCCTGTGAATGTGGAGTTGGTGGCATGTGAAACCCGCATGTGGAGCATTCGTTTGTGTGGGATGCTCTACCAGGTTCATTTCAGTCCTAGCCATACAAAGGGCACTAAGCATAGAGTGTGAAAACTGAGTTTCCTTGAGAGCTGCTTGGAAGCCTGATGGTGTGTGAAGTTAGTGAGCCAAATGGAGTTGTTCTCCCACAAGAACCACTCGGCTGATCCTTCTTCAATATGCCCTTCACCAACATGCAGTGTTTCCTTGATTGAATTAGCTCTCACACCAATATTTGCGTCTAGAGCCTTTGCATTGAGGGCTATCTGAAAACGGCTGTGGCGCTGAAGTTGCCTGTCAATTTGGAGTTGGTGGCATGTGAAACCCACATGTGGAGCATTCGTTTATGTGGGATGCTGACCAAGTTTCATTTCAGTCCTAGGCACACAAAGAGTACTAAGCATAGAGTGTGAAAACTGAGTTTCCTTGAGAGCTGCTTGGAAGCCTGATGGTGTGTGAAGTTAGTGAGCCAAATGGAGTTGTTCTCCCACAAGAACCACTCGGCTGATCCTTCTTCAATATGCCCTTCACCAACATGCAGTGTTTCCTTGATTGAATTAGCTCTCACACCAATATTTGAGTCTAGAGCCTTTGCATTGAGGGCTATCTGAAAACGGCTGTGGCGCTGAAGTTGCCTGTGAATGTGGAGTTGGTGGCATATGAAACCCGCATGTGGAGCATTCGTTTGTGTGGGATGCTCTACCAGGTTCATTTCAGTCCTAGCCATACAAAGGGCACTAAGCATAGAGTGTGAAAACTGAGTTTCCTTGAGAGCTGCTTGGAAGCCTGATGGTGTGTGAAGTTAGTGAGCCAAATGGAGTTGTTCTCCCACAAGAACCACTCGGCTGATCCTTCTTCAATATGCCCTTCACCAACATGCAGTGTTTCCTTGATTGAATTAGCTCTCACACCAATATTTGCGTCTAGAGCCTTTGCATTGAGGGCTATCTGCAAACGGCTGTGGCGCTGAAGTTGCCTGTCAATTTGGAGTTGGTGGCATGTGAAACCCGCATGTGGAGCATTCGTTTATGTGGGATGCTGACCAAGCTTCATTTCAGTCCTAGGCACACAAAGAGCACTAAGCATAGAGTGTGAAAACTGAGTTTCCTTGAGAGCTGCTTGGAAGCCTGATGGTGTGTGAAGTTAGTGAGCCAAATGGAGTTGTTCTCCCACAAGAACCACTCGGCTGATCCTTCTTCAATATGCCCTTCACCAACATGCAGTGTTTCCTTGATTGAATTAGCTCTCACACCAATATTTGCGTCTAGAGCCTTTGCATTGAGGGCTATCTGAAAACGGCTGTGGCGCTGAAGTTGCCTGTGAATGTGGAGTTGGTGGCATGTGAAACCCGCATGTGGAGCATTCGTTTGTGTGGGATGCTCTACCAGGTTCATTCCTAGATAATGCATTCAATGGGCACTAAGCATAGAGTGTGAAAACTGAGTTTCCTTGAGAGCTGCTTGGAAGCCTGATGGTGTGTGAAGTTAGTGAGCCAAATGGAGTTGTTCTCCCACAAGAACCACTCGGCTGATCCTTCTTCAATATGCCCTTCACCAACATGCAGTGTTTCCTTGATTGAATTAGCTCTCACACCAATATTTGCGTCTAGAGCCTTTGCATTGAGGGCTATCTGAAAACGGCTGTGGCGCTGAAGTTGCCTGTGAATGTGAAGTTGGTGGCATGTGAAACCCGCATGTGGAGCATTCGTTTGTGTGGGATGCTCTACCAGGTTGATTCCTAGATAATGAACTCAAGGTACACTAAGCATAGAGTGTGAAAACTGAATTTCCTTGAGAGCTGCTTGGAAGCCTGATGGTGTGTGAAGTTAGTGAGCCAAATGGAGTTGTTCTCCCACAAGAACCACTCGGCTGATCCTTCTTCAATATGCCCTTCACCAACATGCAGTGTTTCCTTGATTGAATTAGCTCTCACACCAATATTTGCGTCTAGAGCCTTTGCATTGAGGGCTATCTGAAAACGGCTGTGGCGCTGAAGTTGCCTGTCAATTTGGAGTTGGTGGCATGTGAAACCCACATGTGGAGCATTCGTTTATGTGGGATGCTGACCAAGCTTCATTTCAGTCCTAGGCACACAAAGAGCACTAAGCATAGAGTGTGAAAACTGAGTTTCCTTGAGAGCTGCTTGGAAGCCTGATGGTGTGTGAAGTTAGTGAGCCAAATGGAGTTGTTCTCCCACAAGAACCACTCGGTTGATCCTTCTTCAATATGCCCTTCACCAACATGCAGTGTTTCCTTGATTGAATTAGCTCTCACACCAATATTTGCGTCTAGAGCCTTTGCATTGAGGGCTATCTGAAAACGGCTGTGGCGCTGAAGTTGCCTGTGAATGTGGAATTGGTGGCATGTGAAACTCGCATGTGGAGCATTCGTTTGTGTGGGATGCTCTACCAGGTTCATTCCTAGATAATGCATTCAATGGGCACTAAACATAGAGTGTGAAAACTGAGTTTCCTTGAGAGCTGCTTGGAAGCTTGATGGTGTGTGAAGTTAGTGAGCCAAATGGAGTTGTTCTCCCACAAGAACCACTCGGCTGATCCTTCTTCAATATGCCCTTCACCAACATGCAGTGTTTCCTTGATTGAATTAGCTCTCACACAAATATTTGCGTCTAGAGCCTTTGCATTGAGGGCTATCTGAAAACGGCTGTGGCGCTGAAGTTGCCTGTGAATGTGGAGTTGGTGGCATGTGAAACCCGCATGTGGAGCATTCGTTTGTGTGGGATGCTCTACCAGGTTCATTTCAGTCCTAGCCATACAAAGGGCACTAAGCATAGAGTGTGAAAACTGAGTTTCCTTGAGAGCTGCTTGGAAGCCTGATGGTGTGTGAAGTTAGTGAGCCAAATGGAGTTGTTCTCCCACAAGAACCACTCGGCTGATCCTTCTTCAATATGCCCTTCACCAACATGCAGTGTTTCCTTGATTGAATTAGCTCTCACACCAATATTTGCGTCTAGAGCCTTTGCATTGAGGGCTATCTGAAAACGGCTGTGGCGCTGAAGTTGCCTGTGAATGTGGAGTTGGTGGCATATGAAACCCGCATGTGGAGCATTCGTTTGTGTGGGATGCTCTACCAGGTTCATTTCAGTCCTAGCCATACAAAGGGCAATAAGCATAGAGTGTGAAAACTGAGTTTCCTTGAGAGCTGCTTGGAAGCCTGATGGTGTGTGAAGTTAGTGAGCCAAATGGAGTTGTTCTCCCACAAGAACCACTCGGCTGATCCTTCTTCAATATGCCCTTCACCAACATGCAGTGTTTCCTTGATTGAATTAGCTCTCACACCAATATTTGCGTCTAGAGCCTTTGCATTGAGGGCTATCTGAAAACGGCTGTGGCGCTGAAGTTGCCTGTGAATGTGGAATTGGTGGCATGTGAAACTCGCATGTGGAGCATTCGTTTGTGTGGGATGCTCTACCTGGTTCATTTCAGTCCTAGCCTTACAAAGGGCACTAAGCATAGAGTGTGAAAACTGAGTTTCCTTGAGAGCTGCTTGGAAGCCTGATGGTGTGTGAAGTTAGTGAGCCAAATGGAGTTGTTCTCCCACAAGAACCACTCGGCTGATCCTTCTTCAATATGCCCTTCACCAACATGCAGTGTTTCCTTGATTGAATTAGCTCTCACACCAATATTTGCGTCTAGAGCCTTTGCATTGAGGGTTATCTGCAAACGGCTGTGGCGCTGAAGTTGCCTGTGAATGTGGAGTTGGTGGCATGTGAAACCCGCATGTGGAGCATTCGTTTATGTGGGATGCTGACCAAGCTTCATTTCAGTCCTAGGCACACAAAGATCACTAAGCATAGAGTGTGAAAACTGAGTTTCCTTGAGAGCTGCTTGGAAGCCTGATGGTGTGTGAAGTTAGTGAGCCAAATGGAGTTGTTCTCCCACAAGAACCACTTGGCTGATCCTTCTTCAATATGCCCTTCACCAACATGCAGTGTTTCCTTGATTGAATTAGCTCTCACACCAATATTTGCGTCTAGAGCCTTTGCATTGAGGGCTATCTGAAAACGGCTGTGTCGCTGAAGTTGCCTGTGAATGTGGAGTTGGTGGCATGTGAAACCCGCATGTGGAGCATTCGTTTGTGTGGGATGCTCTACCAGGTTCATTCCTAGATAATGCATTCAATGGGCACTAAGCATAGAGTGTGAAAACTGAGTTTCCTTGAGAGCTGCTTGGAAGCCTGATGGTGTGTGAAGTTAGTGAGCCAAATGGAGTTGTTCTCCCACAAGAACCACTCGGCTGATCCTTCTTCAATATGCCCTTCACCAACATGCAGTGTTTCCTTGATTGAATTAGCTCTCACACCAATATTTGCGTCTAGAGCCTTTGCATTGAGGGCTATCTGAAAACGGCTGTGGCGCTGAAGTTGCCTGTGAATGTGGAGTTGCTGGCATGTGAAACCCGCATGTGGAGCATTCGTTTGTGTGGGATGCTCTACCAGGTTGATTCCTAGATAATGCACTCAAAGTACGCTAAGCATAGAGTGTGAAAACTGAATTTCCTTGAGAGCTGCTTGGAAGCCTGATGGTGTGTGAAGTTAGTGAGCCAAATGGAGTTGTTCTCCCACAAGAACCACTCCGCTGATCCTTCTTCAATATGCCCTTCACCAACATGCAGTGTTTCCTTGATTGAATTAGCTCTCACACCAATATTTGCGTCTAGAGCCTTTGCATTGAGGGCTATCTGAAAACGGCTGTGGCGCTGAAGTTGCCTGTGAATGTGGAGTTGGTGGCATGTGAAACCCGCATGTGGAGCATTCGTTTGTGTGGGATGCTCTACCAGGTTCATTTCAGTCCTAGCCATACAAAGGGCACTAAGCATAGAGTGTGAAAACTGAGTTTCCTTGAGAGCTGCTTGGAAGCCTGATGGTGTGTGAAGTTAGTGAGACAAATGGAGTTGTTCTCCCACAAGAACCACTCGGCTGATCCTTCTTCAATATGCCCTTCACCAACATGCAGTGTTTCCTTGATTGAATTAGCTCTCACACCAATATTTGCGTCTAGAGCCTTTGCATTGAGGGCTATCTGAAAACGGCTGTGGCGCTGAAGTTGCCTGTGAATGTGGAGTTGGTGGCATGTGAAACCCGAATGTGGAGCATTCGTTTGTGTGGGATGCTCTACCAGGTTCATTTCAGTCCTTGCCATACAAAGGGCACTAAGCATAGAGTGTGAAAACTGAGTTTCCTTGAGAGCTGCTTGGAAGCCTGATGGTGTGTGAAGTTAGTGAGCCAAATGGAGTTGTTCTCCCACAAGAACCACTCGGCTGATCCTTCTTCAATATGCCCTTCACCAACATGCAGTGTTTCCTTGATTGAATTAGCTGTCACACCAATATTTGCGTCTAGAGCCTTTGCATTGAGGGCTATCTGAAAACGGCTGTGGCGCTGAAGTTGCCTGTGAATGTGGAGTTGGTGGCATGTGAAACCCGCATGTGGAGCATTCGTTTGTGTGGGATGCTCTACCAGGTTCATTTCAGTCCTAGCCATACAAAGGGCACTAAGCATAGAGTGTGAAAACTGAGTTTCCTTGAGAGCTGCTTGGAAGCCTGATGGTGTGTGAAGTTAGTGAGCCAAATGGAGTTGTTCTCCCACAAGAACCACTCGGTTGATCCTTCTTCAATATGCCCTTCACCAACATGCAGTGTTTCCTTGATTGAATTAGCTCTCACACCAATATTTGCGTCTAGAGCCTTTGCATTGAGGGCTATCTGAAAACAGCTGTGGCGCTGAAGTTGCCTGTGAATGTGGAGTTGGTGGCATGTGAAACCCGCATGTGGAGCATTCGTTTGTGTGGGATGCTCTACCTGGTTCATTCCTAGATAATGCATTCAATGGGCACTAAACATAGAGTGTGAAAACTGAGTTTCCTTGAGAGCTGCTTGGAAGCCTGATGGTGTGTGAAGTTAGTGAGCCAAATGGAGTTGTTTTCCCACAAGAACCACTCGTCTGATCCTTCTTCAATATGCCCTTCACCAACATGCAGTGTTTCCTTGATTGAATTAGCTCTCACACCAATATTTGCGTCTAGAGCCTTTGCATTGAGGGCTATCTGAAAACGGCTGTGGCGCTGAAGTTGCCTGTGAATGTGGAGTTGGTGGCATGTGAAACCCGCATGTGGAGCATTCGTGCATGTGTTAATACTCTCCTAGCTTCATTTCAGTCCTAGGCACTCAAAGGGCACTAAGCATAGAGTGAGAAAACTGAGTTTCCTTGAGAGCTGTTTGGAAGCCTGATGGTGTGTGAAGTTAGTGAGCCAAATGGAGTTGTTCTCCCACAAGAACCACTCGGCTGATCCTTCTTCAATATGCCCTTCACCAACATGCACTGTTTCCTTGATTGAATTAGCTCTCACACCAATATTTGCGTCTAGAGCCTTTGCATTGAGGGCTATCTGAAAACGGCTGTGGCGCTGAAGTTGCCTGTGAATGTGGAGTTGGTGGCATGTGAAACCCGCATGTGGAGCATTCGTTTGTGTGGGATGCTCTACCAGGTTCATTTCAGTCCTAGCCATACAAAGGGCACTAAGCATAGAGTGTGAAAACTGAGTTTCCTTGAGAGCTGCTTGGAAGCCTGATGGTGTGTGAAGTTAGTGAGCCAAATGGAGTTGTTCTCCCACAAGAACCACTCGGCTGATCCTTCTTCAATATGCCCTTCACCAACATGCAGTGTTTCCTTGATTGAATTAGCTCTCACACCAATATTTGCGTCTAGAGCCTTTGCATTGAGGGCTATCTGAAAACGGCTGTGGCGCTGAAGTTGCCTGTGAATGTGGAGTTGGTGGCATGTGAAACCCGCATGTGGAGCATTCGTTTGTGTGGGATGCTCTACCAGGTTCATTCCTAGATAATGCACTCAAAGGGCACTAAGCATAGAGTGTGAAAACTGAGTTTCCTTGAGAGCTGCTTGGAAGCCTGATGGTGTGTGAAGTTAGTGAGCCAAATGGAGTTGTTCTCCCACAAGAACCACTCGGCTGATCCTTCTTCAATATGCCCTTCACCAACATGCAGTGTTTCCTTGATTGAATTAGCTCTCACACCAATATTTGCGTCTAGAGCCTTTGCATTGAGGGCTATCTGAAAACGGCTGTGGCGCTGAAGTTGCCTGTGAATGTGGAGTTGGTGGCATGTGAAACCCGCATGTGGAGCATTCGTTTGTGTGGGATGCTGACCAAGGTTCATTTCATTCCTAGGCACACAAAGAGCACTCAGCATAGAGTGTGAAAACTGAGTTTCCTTGAGAGCTGCTTGGAAGCCTGATGGTGTGTGAAGTTAGTGAGCCAAATGGAGTTGTTCTCCCACAAGAACCACTCGGCTGATCCTTCTTCAATATGCCCTTCACCAACATGCAGTGTTTCCTTGATTGAATTAGCTCTCACACCAATATTTGCGTCTAGAGCCTTTGCATTGAGGGCTATCTGCAAACTGCTGTGGCGCTGAAGTTGCCTGTGAATGTGGAGTTGGTGGCATGTGAAACCCGCATGTGGAGCATTCGTTTGTGTGGGATGCTCTACCAGGTTCATTTCAGTCCTAGCCATACAAAGGGCACTAAGCATAGAGTGTGAAAACTGAGTTTCCTTGAGAGCTGCTTGGAAGCCTGTTGGTGTGTGAAGTTAGTGAGCCAAATGGAGTTGTTCTCCCACAAGAACCACTCGGCTGATCCTTCTTCAATATGCCCTTCACCAACATGCAGTGTTTCCTTGATTGAATTAGCTCTCACACCAATATTTGCGTCTAGAGCCTTTGCATTGAGGGCTATCTGAAAACGGCTGTGGCGCTGAAGTTGCCTGTGAATGTGGAGTTGGTAGCATGTGAAACCCGCATGTGGAGCATTCGTTTGTGTGTGATGCTCTACCTGGTTCATTTCAGTCCTAGCCATACAAAGGGCACTAAGCATAGAGTGTGAAAACTGAGTTTCCTTGAGAGCTGCTTGGAAGCCGGATGGTGTGTGAAGTTAGTGAGCCAAATGGAGTTGTTCTCCCACAAGAACCACTCGGCTGATCCTTCTTCAATATGCCCTTCACCAACAGGCAGTGTTTCCTTGATTGAATTAGCTCTCACACCAATATTTGCGTCTAGAGCCTTTGCATTGAGGGCTATCTGAAAACGGCTGTGGCGCTGAAGTTGCCTGTGAATGTGGAGTTGATTGCATGTGAAACCCGCATGTGGAGCATTCGTTTGTGTGGGATGCTCTACCAGGTTCATTTCAGTCCTAGCCATACAAAGGGCACTAAGCATAGAGTGTGAAAACTGAGTTTCCTTGAGAGCTGCTTGGAAGCCTGATGGTGTGTGAAGTTAGTGAGCCAAATGGAGTTGTTCTCCCACAAGAACCACTTGGCTGATCCTTCCTCAATATGCCCTTCACCAACATGCAGTGTTTCCTTGATTGAATTAGTTCTCACACCAATATTTGCGTCTAGAGCCTTTGCATTGAGGGCTATCTGAAAACGGCTGTGGCACTGAAGTTGCCTGTGAATGTGGAGTTGGTGGCATGTGAAACCCGGATGTGGAGCATTCGTTTGTGTGGGCTGCTCTACCAGGTTCATTCCTAGATAATACACTCAAAGGGCACTAAACATAGAGTGTGAAAACTGAGTTTCCTTGAGAGCTGCTTGGAAGCCTGATGGTGTGTGAAGTTAGTGAGCCAAATGGAGTTGTTCTCCCACAAGAACCACTCGGCTGATCCTTCTTCAATATGCCCTTCACCAACATGCAGTGTTTCTTTGATTGAATTAGCTCTCACACCAATATTTGCGTCTAGAGCCTTTGCATTGAGGGCTATCTGAAAACGGCTGTGGCGCTGAAGTTGCCTGTGAATGTGGAGTTGGTGGCATGTGAAACCCGCATGTGGAGCATTCGTTTGTGTGGGATGCTGAAGAAGCATCGTTTCAGTCCAAGGCACACAAAGAGCACTAAGCATAGAGTGTGAAAACTGAGTTTCCTTGAGAGCTGCTTGGAAGCCTGATGGTGTGTGAAGTTAGTGAGCCAAATGGAGTTGTTCTCCCACAAGAACCACTCGGCTGATCCTTCTTCAATATGCCCTTCACCAACATGCAGTGTTTCCTTGATTGAATTAGCTCTCACACCAATATTTGCGTCTAGAGCCTTTGCATTGAGGGCTATCTGAAAACGGCTGTGGCGCTGAAGTTGCCTGTGAATGTGGAGTTGGTGGCATGTGAAACCCGCATGTGGAGCATTCGTTTGTGTGCGATGCTCTACCTGGTTCATTTCAGTCCTAGCCATATAAAGGGCACTAAGCATAGAGTGTGAAAACTGAGTTTCCATGAGAGCTGCTTGGAAGCCTGATGGTGTGTGAAGTTAGTGAGCCAAATGGAGTTGTTCTCCCACAAGAACCACTCGGTTGATCATTCTTCAATATGCCCTTCACCAACATGCAGTGTTTCCTTGATTGAATTAGCTCTCACACCAATATTTGCGTCTAGAGCCTTTGCATTGAGGGCTATCTGAAAACGGCTGTGGCGCTGAAGTTGCCTGTGAATGTGGAATTGGTGGCATGTGAAACCCGCATGTGGAGCATTCGTTTGTGTGGGATGCTCTACCTGGTTCATTTCAGTCCTAGGCATACAAAGGGCACTAAGCATAGAGTGTGAAAACTGAGTTTCCTTGAGAGCTGCTTGGAAGCCTGATGGTGTGTGAAGTTAGTGAGCCAAATGGAGTTGTTCTCCCACAAGAACCACTCGGCTGATCCTTCTTCAATATGCCCTTCACCAACATGCAGTGTTTCCTTGATTGAATTGGCTCTCACACCAATATTTGCGTCTAGAGCCTTTGCATTGAGAGCTATCTGAAAACGGCTGTGGCGCTGAAGTTGCCTGTGAATGTGGAGTTGGTGGCATGTGAAACCCGCATGTGGAGCATTCGTTTGTGTGGGATGCTCTACCAGGTTCATTCCTACATAATGCACTCAAAGAGCACTAAGCATAGAGTTTGAAAACTGAGTTTCCTTGAGAGCTGCTTGGAAGCCTGATGGTGTGTGAAGTTAGTGAGCCAAATGGAGTTGTTCTCCCATAAGAACCACTCGGCTGATCCTTCTTCAATATGCCCTTCACCAACATGCAGTGTTTCCTTGATTGAATTAGCTCTCACACCAATATTTGCGTCTAGAGCCTTTGCATTGAGGGCTATCTGAAAACGGCTGTGGCGCTGAAGTTGCCTGTGAATGTGGAGTTGGTGGCATGTGAAACCCGCATGTGGAGCATTCGTTTGTGTGGGATGCTCTATCTGGTTCATTTCAGTCCTAGCCATACAAAGGGCACTAAGCATAGAGTGTGAAAACTGAGTTTCCTTGAGAGCTGCTTGGAAGCCTGATGGTGTGTGAAGTTAGTGAGCCGAATGGAGTTGTTCTCCCACAAGAACCACTCGGCTGATCCTTCTTCAATATGCCCTTCACCAACATGCAGTGTTTCCTTGATTGAATTAGCTGTCACACCAATATTTGCGTCTAGAGCCTTTGCATTGAGGGCTATCTGAAAACGGCTGTGGCGCTGAAGTTGCCTGTGAATGTGGAGTTGGTGGCATGTGAAACCCGCATGTGGAGCATTCGTTTGTGTGGGATGCTCTACCAGGTTCATTTCAGTCCTAGCCATACAAAGGGCACTAAGCATAGAGTGTGAAAACTGAGTTTCCTTGAGAGCTGCTTGGAAGCCTGATGGTGTGTGAAGTTAGTGAGCCAAATGGAGTTGTTCTCCCACAAGAACCACTCGGTTGATCCTTCTTCAATATGCCCTTCACCAACATGCAGTGTTTCCTTGATTGAATTAGCTCTCACACCAATATTTGCGTCTAGAGCCTTTGCATTGAGGGCTATCTGAAAACAGCTGTGGCGCTGAAGTTGCCTGTGAATGTGGAGTTGGTGGCATGTGAAACCCGCATGTGGAGCATTCGTTTGTGTGGGATGCTCTACCTGGTTCATTCCTAGATAATGCATTCAATGGGCACTAAACATAGAGTGTGAAAACTGAGTTTCCTTGAGAGCTGCTTGGAAGCCTGATGGTGTGTGAAGTTAGTGAGCCAAATGGAGTTGTTTTCCCACAAGAACCACTCGTCTGATCCTTCTTCAATATGCCCTTCACCAACATGCAGTGTTTCCTTGATTGAATTAGCTCTCACACCAATATTTGCGTCTAGAGCCTTTGCATTGAGGGCTATCTGAAAACGGCTGTGGCGCTGAAGTTGCCTGTGAATGTGGAGTTGGTGGCATGTGAAACCCGCATGTGGAGCATTCGTGCATGTGTTAATGCTCTCCAAGCTTCATTTCAGTCCTAGGCACTCAAAGGGCACTAAGCATAGAGTGAGAAAACTGAGTTTCCTTGAGAGCTGCTTGGAAGCCTGATGGTGTGTGAAGTTAGTGAGCCAAATGGAGTTGTTCTCCCACAAGAACCACTTGGCTGATCCTTCTTCAATATGCCCTTCACCAACATGCAGTGTTTCCTTGATTGAATTAGCTCTCACACCACTATTTGCGTCTAGAGCCTTTGCATTGAGGGCTATGTGAAAACCTCTGTGGCGGTGAAGTTGCCTGTGAATGTGGGGTTTGTGGCATGTGAAACCCGCATGTGGAGCATTCGTTTGTGTGGGATGCTCTCCAAGCATCATTTCAGTCCTAGGCCCTCAAAGGGCACTAAACATAGAGTGTGAAAACTGAGTTTCCTTGAGAGCTGTTTGGAAGCCTGATGGTGTGTGAAGTTAGTGAGCCAAATGGAGTTGTTCTCCCACAAGAACCACTCGGCTGATCCTTCTTCAATATGCCCTTCACCAACATGCACTGTTTCCTTGATTGAATTAGCTCTCACACCAATATTTGCGTCTAGAGCCTTTGCATTGAGGGCTATCTGAAAACGGCTGTGGCGCTGAAGTTGCCTGTGAATGTGGAGTTGGTGGCATGTGAAACCCGCATGTGGAGCATTCGTTTGTGTGGGATGCTCTACCAGGTTCATTTCAGTCCTAGCCATACAAAGGGCACTAAGCATAGAGTGTGAAAACTGAGTTTCCTTGAGAGCTGCTTGGAAGCCTGATGGTGTGTGAAGTTAGTGAGCCAAATGGAGTTGTTCTCCCACAAGAACCACTCGGCTGATCCTTCTTCAATATGCCCTTCACCAACATGCAGTGTTTCCTTGATTGAATTAGCTCTCACACCAATATTTGCGTCTAGAGCCTTTGCATTGAGGGCTATCTGAAAACGGCTGTGGCGCTGAAGTTGCCTGTGAATGTGGAGTTGGTGGCATGTGAAACCCGCATGTGGAGCATTCGTTTGTGTGGGATGCTCTACCAGGTTCATTCCTAGATAATGCACTCAAAGGGCACTAAGCATAGAGTGTGAAAACTGAGTTTCCTTGAGAGCTGCTTGGAAGCCTGATGGTGTGTGAAGTTAGTGAGCCAAATGGAGTTGTTCTCCCACAAGAACCACTCGGCTGATCCTTCTTCAATATGCCCTTCACCAACATGCAGTGTTTCCTTGATTGAATTAGCTCTCACACCAATATTTGCGTCTAGAGCCTTTGCATTGAGGGCTATCTGAAAACGGCTGTGGCGCTGAAGTTGCCTGTGAATGTGGAGTTGGTGGCATGTGAAACCCGCATGTGGAGCATTCGTTTGTGTGGGATGCTGACCAAGGTTCATTTCATTCCTAGGCACACAAAGAGCACTCAGCATAGAGTGTGAAAACTGAGTTTCCTTGAGAGCTGCTTGGAAGCCTGATGGTGTGTGAAGTTAGTGAGCCAAATGGAGTTGTTCTCCCACAAGAACCACTCGGCTGATCCTTCTTCAATATGCCCTTCACCAACATGCAGTGTTTCCTTGATTGAATTAGCTCTCACACCAATATTTGCGTCTAGAGCCTTTGCATTGAGGGCTATCTGCAAACTGCTGTGGCGCTGAAGTTGCCTGTGAATGTGGAGTTGGTGGCATGTGAAACCCGCATGTGGAGCATTCGTTTGTGTGGGATGCTCTACCAGGTTCATTTCAGTCCTAGCCATACAAAGGGCACTAAGCATAGAGTGTGAAAACTGAGTTTCCTTGAGAGCTGCTTGGAAGCCTGTTGGTGTGTGAAGTTAGTGAGCCAAATGGAATTGTTCTCCCACAAGAACCACTCGGCTGATCCTTCTTCAATTTGCCCTTCACCAACATGCAGTGTTTCCTTGATTGAATTAGCTCTCACACCAATATTTGCGTCTAGAGCCTTTGCATTGAGGGCTATCTGAAAACGGCTGTGGCGCTGAAGTTGCCTGTGAATGTGGAGTTGGTAGCATGTGAAACCCGCATGTGGAGCATTCGTTTGTGTGTGATGCTCTACCTGGTTCATTTCAGTCCTAGCCATACAAAGGGCACTAAACATAGAGTGTGAAAACTGAGTTTCCTTGAGAGCTGCTTGGAAGCCTGATGGTGTGTGAAGTTAGTGAGCCAAATGGAGTTGTTCTCCCACAAGAACCACTCGGCTGATCCTTCTTCAATATGCCCTTCACCAACATGCAGTGTTTCTTTGATTGAATTAGCTCTCACACCAATATTTGCGTCTAGAGCCTTTGCATTGAGGGCTATCTGAAAACGGCTGTGGCGCTGAAGTTGCCTGTGAATGTGGAGTTGGTGGCATGTGAAACCCG
Organism: Ochotona princeps; assembly: GCF_030435755.1. NCBI lineage: Eukaryota > Metazoa > Chordata > Mammalia > Lagomorpha > Ochotonidae > Ochotona > Ochotona princeps. The sequence goes on along the minus strand of NW_026697151.1, from coordinate 303,701 downwards.
CATGTGGAGCATTCGTTTGTGTGGGATGCTGAAGAAGCATCGTTTCAGTCCAAGGCACACAAAGAGCACTAAGCATAGAGTGTGAAAACTGAGTTTCCTTGAGAGCTGCTTGGAAGCCTGATGGTGTGTGAAGTTAGTGAGCCAAATGGAGTTGTTCTCCCACAAGAACCACTCGGCTGATCCTTCTTCAATATGCCCTTCACCAACATGCAGTGTTTCCTTGATTGAATTAGCTCTCACACCAATATTTGCGTCTAGAGCCTTTGCATTGAGGGCTATCTGAAAACGGCTGTGGCGCTGAAGTTGCCTGTGAATGTGGAGTTGGTGGCATGTGAAACCCGCATGTGGAGCATTCGTTTGTGTGGGATGCTCTACCTGGTTCATTTCAGTCCTAGCCATATAAAGGGCACTAAGCATAGAGTGTGAAAACTGAGTTTCCATGAGAGCTGCTTGGAAGCCTGATGGTGTGTGAAGTTAGTGAGCCAAATGGAGTTGTTCTCCCACAAGAACCACTCGGTTGATCATTCTTCAATATGCCCTTCACCAACATGCAGTGTTTCCTTGATTGAATTAGCTCTCACACCAATATTTGCGTCTAGAGCCTTTGCATTGAGGGCTATCTGAAAACGGCTGTGGCGCTGAAGTTGCCTGTGAATGTGGAATTGGTGGCATGTGAAACCCGCATGTGGAGCATTCGTTTGTGTGGGATGCTCTACCTGGTTCATTTCAGTCCTAGGCATACAAAGGGCACTAAGCATAGAGTGTGAAAACTGAGTTTCCTTGAGAGCTGCTTGGAAGCCTGATGGTGTGTGAAGTTAGTGAGCCAAATGGAGTTGTTCTCCCACAAGAACCACTCGGCTGATCCTTCTTCAATATGCCCTTCACCAACATGCAGTGTTTCCTTGATTGAATTGGCTCTCACACCAATATTTGCGTCTAGAGCCTTTGCATTGAGAGCTATCTGAAAACGGCTGTGGCGCTGAAGTTGCCTGTGAATGTGGAGTTGGTGGCATGTGAAACCCGCATGTGGAGCATTCGTTTGTGTGGGATGCTCTACCAGGTTCATTCCTAGATAATGCACTCAAAGAGCACTAAGCATAGAGTTTGAAAACTGAGTTTCCTTGAGAGCTGCTTGGAAGCCTGATGGTGTGTGAAGTTAGTGAGCCAAATGGAGTTGTTCTCCCATAAGAACCACTCGGCTGATCCTTCTTCAATATGCCCTTCACCAACATGCAGTGTTTCCTTGATTGAATTAGCTCTCACACCAATATTTGCGTCTAGAGCCTTTGCATTGAGGGCTATCTGAAAACGGCTGTGGCGCTGAAGTTGCCTGTGAATGTGGAGTTGGTGGCATGTGAAACCCGCATGTGGAGCATTCGTTTGTGTGGGATGCTCTATCTGGTTCATTTCAGTCCTAGGCATACAAAGGGCACTAAGCATAGAGTGTGAAAACTGAGTTTCCTTGAGAGCTGCTTGGAAGCCTGATGGTGTGTGAAGTTAGTGAGCCGAATGGAGTTGTTCTCCCACAAGAACCACTCGGCTGATCCTTCTTCAATATGCCCTTCACCAACATGCAGTGTTTCCTTGATTGAATTAGCTCTCACACCAATATTTGCGTCTAGAGCATTTGCATTGAGGGCTATCTGAAAACGGCTGTGGCGCTGAAGTTGCCTGTGAATGTGGAGTTGGTGGCATGTGAAACCCGCATGTGGAGCATTCGTTTGTGTGGGATGCTCTACCAGGTTCACTTCAGTCCTAGCCATACAAAGGGCACTAAGCATAGAGTGTGAAAACTGAGTTTCCTTGAGAGCTGCTTGGAAGCCTGATGGTGTGTGAAGTTAGTGAGCCAAATGGAGTTGTTCTCCCACAAGAACCACTCGGCTGATCCTTCTTCAATATGCCCTTCACCAACATGCAGTGTTTCCTTGATTGAATTAGCTCTCACACCAATATTTGCGTCTAGAGCCTTTGCATTGAGGGCTATCTGAAAACGTCTGTGGCGCTGAAGTTGCCTGTGAATGTGGAGTTGGTGGCATGTGAAACCCGCATGTGGAGCATTCGTTTGTGTGGGATGCTCTACCAGGTTCACTTCAGTCCTAGCCATACAAAGGGCACTAAGCATAGAGTGTGAAAACTGAGTTTCCTTGAGAGCTGCTTGGAAGCCTGATGGTGTGTGAAGTTAGTGAGCCAAATGGAGTTGTTCTCCCACAAGAACCACTCGGCTGATCCTTCTTCAATATGCCCTTCACCAACATGCAGTGTTTCCTTGATTGAATTAGCTCTCACACCAATATTTGAGTCTAGAGCCTTTGCATTGAGGGCTATCTGAAAACGGCTGTGTCGCTGAAGTTGCCTGTGAATGTGGAGTTGGTGGCATGTGAAACCCGCATGTGGAGCATTCGTTTGTGTGGGATGCTCTACCAGGTTCATTTCAGTCCTAGGCACACAAAGAGCACTAAGCATAGAGTGTGAAAACTGAGTTTCCTTGAGAGCTGCTTGGAAGCCTGATGGTGTGTGAAGTTAGTGAGCCAAATGGAGTTGTTCTCCCACAAGAACCACTCGGCTGATCCTTCTTCAATATGCCCTTCACCAACATGCAGTGTTTCTTTGATTGAATTAGCTCTCACACCAATATTTGCGTCTAGAGCCTTTGCATTGAGGGCTATCTGAAAACGGCTGTGGCGCTGAAGTTGCCTGTGAATGTGGAGTTGGTGGCATGTGAAACCCGCATGTGGAGCATTCGTTTGTGTGGGATGCTGAAGAAGCATCGTTTCAGTCCTAGGCACACAAAGAGCACTAAGCATAGAGTGTGAAAATTGAGTTTCCTTGAGAGCTGCTTGGAAGCCTGATGATGTGTGAAGTTAGTGAGCCAAATGGAGTTGTTCTCCCACAAGAACCACTCGGCTGATCCTTCTTCAATATGCCCTTCACCAACATGCAGTGTTTCCTTGATTGAATTAGCTCTCACACCTATATTTGCGTCTAGAGCCTTTGCATTGAGGGCTATCTGAAAACGGCTGTGGCGCTGAAGTTGCCTGTGAATGTGGAGTTGGTGGCATGTGAAACCCGCATGTGGAGCATTCGTTTGTGTGGGATGCTCTACCAGGTTCATTCCTAGATAATGCACTCAAAGTACACTAAGCATAGAGTGTGAAAACTGAGTTTCCTTGAGAGCTGCTTGGAAGCCTGATGGTGTGTGAAGTTAGTGAGCCAAATGGAGTTGTTCTCCCACAAGAACCACTCGGCTGATCCTTCTTCAATATGCCCTTCACCAACATGCAGTGTTTCCTTGATTGAATTAGCTCTCACACCAATATTTGAGTCTAGAGCCTTTGCATTGAGGGCTATCTGAAAACGGCTGTGGCGCTGAAGTTGCCTGTGAATGTGGAGTTGGTGGCATGTGAAACCCGCATGTGGAGCATTCGTTTGTGTGGGATGCTCTACCTGGTTCATTTCAGTCCTAGCCATACAAATTACACTAAGCAAGGAGTGTGAAAACTGAGTTTCCTTGAGAGCTGCTTGGAAGCCTGATGGTGTGTGAAGTTAGTGAGCCAAATGGAGTTGTTCTCCCACAAGAACCACTCGGCTGATCCTTCTTCAATATGCCCTTCACCAACATGCAGTGTTTCTTTGATTGAATTAGCTCTCACACCAATATTTGCGTCTAGAGCCTTTGCATTGAGGGCTATCTGAAAACGGCT